>NW_007795731.1:0-1451 GCF_000696425.1 Galeopterus variegatus | reverse complement strand
GGAAGACAGTTGAAGGCAGAACCCAATAAACCAACATACAGAGGGCAAGAAGGATAATAAAATACCAACACAAACTGACAATTATTACCCTTCTATTAAGTGCCAGGCACTGTAAAGATAATAAGAACTAACACTTCCAATGGTCAGGCACCATTCTAAGTACTTTTCAAATATTATCTCAAATCCCCCTAAAACTATAATTGTGCAAGTACTGTTGTTACCCTCATTTCTCCTATGAAGAAGCTCAGGTTCTAAGAGATTACCAGCTAGGCAGAAAGGGCAGGCATGCAAAGCTGAGCCCTCTGCCTCCAGAACCTGTGCCCTTCCTGGCCACACAACACTGCTAGTGAGTAAATATATATGAGCTATAACCAGCAACAGGTTAGGCACATGTGAATGTATGTATCAGACCTCCCATAATTCTCAGAAATACTCTATGAAGCGGGTGCTGGTTAATGATCACGATTTTGCAGATGAAGGCTCAGAGAGTTTAGGCAAATTGTCCATAATTGCAAAAAAAGTAAACAGCCGTGCTTGAAGTGCATGTAAAAACCGGTGGAATCCAAATGGGGTCTGTAGGCATGTTAATAGGACTGTGCCAATGTCGGTTTCCTGGTTTTGAGTGCTGTGTTATGGTTTTAGAAGATGTCATCTTTGGGAAAAGCTGAATAAAGTACACACAGGACCTCTTTGTACTATTTTTGCAACTTCTTGGGAGTTTTAAGTTATTTCAAAATTAAAACGTTAAAATAGGTACAATATTTAAAGAGTAGTGCTTGATTGAATCCCAGCTTTCTAGCTCTGAAGTGTACATTTGTCCTGGATGATAAGCTTATTTTTCAAGAGACTCAGAAATAGGCAGTAGAGAAGGACAACCAAGAGAGTAAAGAGAGAGAGTAAAAGACAGACAGAGAGAAAGGACAGATATAAAAGAAAATAAATACAAACCGAACATTCATGTTTAGGGAGCTTCAGTCACACAGGTCATTAGCGTCAGTACCAGGAATGATCCTTAGCACTCTGAAAACCCTGACTCCACAGTTTTTGCCATTTCTGTCACACAAAGCTGCCTGGCAGAACCTAAAGAGAGAACTATCTTAGGATTCATGGAAGCAGAGATTTCAGGATTAGAATAGGTGCTCAACTGAGTCAGACAAAGGAGGCCTT
This sequence comes from Galeopterus variegatus, assembly GCF_000696425.1. Classification (NCBI taxonomy): domain Eukaryota; kingdom Metazoa; phylum Chordata; class Mammalia; order Dermoptera; family Cynocephalidae; genus Galeopterus; species Galeopterus variegatus. The sequence goes on along the minus strand of NW_007795731.1, from coordinate 284 downwards.
TGGCTGGGAAAGTTAACAGCTCTCCTAGACAAAGCATATTCACAACATGACAGAGGCAAAGACAGTTTTGCAGTTTGAAAGGTCAACAGGTGGTAAAGGTATGGGGGCCTTCATTGCCACCTCTTTTTAAAGACATTTGAAGGGCAAACTACAGACAGTGGATAGAGTTGGAGGGTCAAGAGCAGATTGGCAGGGGTGGAAGAGGGTTGGAAAGACTTGAACATGTGTCTGTTTTGGAGGGAAGGAGCTTATGGATATGTGGCGATGGAACACTCTGGATTCTA
>NW_007795730.1:0-1451 GCF_000696425.1 Galeopterus variegatus | reverse complement strand
CTTTGAACTGGAACATAACAGGAATGTCAGCTTTTCCTCAGTCTTGAGCCTACTGGCCTTTGGGCTGGAACTACACCATCAACTCTCCTTGTTCTTAGGCTTTTGGACAGACCAGAACTAAACATTCAGCTCTGACGTATCTGCATCTTGCCAACTCACCCTGCAGATCTTGAGATTTGCAGGCCTCTATAATTGCATGAGTTCATTCCTTATAATAAATCTCACACTCACATACACACACACACACACACATACACATGCACACACACATTCTATTGGTTTTGTTTTGTGAAGAATCTTGACTAATATTCATAATCTTCCAGGCCAATAATATAGCCAAATAATTATAAAATATACTTTCAACCTATTGTAAAAGTGAGTAGGATTACCTCAGTCTCTTAAAAAAATTATTCTTATGTTTAGAATATATTAAAATGTGTTGATTGAGATCTCTAAAGAAACTGTTCAGCTGTTCCTTTTTGACCCAGGCAAATGTGGACATATCTGTAGCGCAGCACTATTCTGAATGTATTTCTATATATGAGATTCCCTTCCAAGATAATTTTGAAACTGATCTTGAAGGCAGTATCAAACAATTTTTCATTTGCTTGTTTGATTGTTCTTTTTATTGTTTTGCTCCTAGTCAAGATGTTTCTCTTTTTAGCTCAAAACTTTTGATGATTTTCCTTCAAAATTTGCATGATTGCCTTTTAAACGCCTCTGAAAAAGAGAGTTTTGTGCAGTAATTGTTCAGTTTCTTTTTTCACACAACAGAAACTGAAATTTAGACTGATTTGCATCTCCCCAATAGCAAAGCCCATACTTTAAATAAACATCTAAGTACATCTTACTTTTTTTTTATATTGATGACTGTTGCTTAGTACTTAGTCACTAATTGTGGTTGAAAAGTGCTACCATCTTTGCTTTGAAGTTTTTGTGTGCAAAGCCTCAGGGACTAGACAAAAGTGCCAAGTTTTCTAATCTGTTGCTACAAATAAAATGTTTCTACTTTCTGGGCTTTTATGATTAAAAACATGAGCTTGGCTGCCCGAGAAAAGCAGGGATCTGTTGGCTTTGTTTGCACAGGTGTATAGTGAAACCTTTTAAGAATACAGAATACAAAACTTATTTTATACCAAATTATAAATAAAGTGTTCATCTCTTGAAAATATACTATGTATATCCCAGCACACCATCCCCCAGGTGGCATGCTTATGCCCAGCACACCATACCCCAGGTGGCATGTGTACCCTTCTGAGAAGCCTAGTTTACATCCCTGCCTCAATCTGGTCCTCCCCACAGTGAATTTCTTGAATTGCAATTAAAGTGACTTTTTCCCTTAAATATAACTCTGATAATGTCACTGCATTGCTTCAAATACTTTAAAGGCGTTCTGATATTTGTATTTACCTCTAGAATATAAGCCAAAACTCTGAAACCCAGTTTACAAA
>NW_007795729.1:0-1451 GCF_000696425.1 Galeopterus variegatus | reverse complement strand
TTTTTTTTCTTTATTCACCTGCAAATGAGGTAAGACCTATCCAGAATCTGTTTGTTATCACAATATTACCATGGGCCTACTATTCTTTCACTCTCTGCAATTCTTTCTCCCATCTCCAGCTATAGAATAGGTTGATGTTCCCAAATCCTTGTCATTTCCTAAACTTTGTAAAAAATTCAGCAGCTTCGCTTCCCTGAGGTAGCAACTTTGCCCTTATTAGTTTGTGTGTTGTGGCCATGCTATTTTCACCCTTTATTCTACTTGGCTTGGGTAGAGCGCTCCCATTAAAAAAATGTAGAGAGACCATAGATAGAAAAGAGTTACGGAATCCTGGAGGCTCCAAAACACAGAATGTGGACAGTAGAGTTTTCATATTTATAAGCCATTTTATGACTTGTTTCAAACTCAAAGCTCCGAGTCACAAGGCTATCAGACAGATAGGAGGAATCAGGGTAAACGGATCTCTCTTTAACAACTCAAAGATTCACAACGACGTATTAAATTTGAAGTAGTTTATCTTAGTCTAGTTCCATATTTTGTAGGCAGGTGAAATTTCTTCAAGATCTTTATCTGTGTCCCTCAGCCTTCTATTCCATTTTATTCTACATTTTCTTAGGGTTTCAGCTCTTTTTTGTTATTACTTTAATTTTCTGAGTTAGATGAACCCGCCTCTGTTATCCAAATAGTATTTGAAAGCAAAGCCTATCCATTTTTTCCCACAAAAGGCAATTTGGATCATCAGGCAGAAAATGGTATTCAGAGAATATGTGACAAAAAACAGGTGCAGGCAAGTGGTTGGTGACAGAGGCTTTCCAAGTGAGATATCAGAAAATCACTGATAAGCCAGTGAAGCATGTCAATGAACAACTTGGGAGCTGTCACTGTTCAGAGATCCACACAGATAAGCTAAAAAAAAACCTGAAAGAAGGAGCAGAGTGACAGACATTAGGAGACTAACTGCAGTCTCTGAAATGGTGAGAGTAGAGGGACTGACCAGGAAGAAAAGCAGGAGTCAGGCTGAGGTATTGGAGAGGTTCTAGTGTAGGTGACTTAAGCAGGAACATTGGCAGAGGGAACCACGGTCAGTCTGCAGTTACAGACCTGTTCCCAGGAACAAAGCGGAAGCATAATTTTTTCATTTGGCCTGTATGGTCAGAGCCAGATTGGTAGCAATGACAACTTGTTTCTGACCATCTGGCTGTGAGTTAAATCCTTGCTGACAAAGGAGAATTTGGGATCTAGAAGGGAAGGCAGGATTGAGCTTAATGTCAAGAAGTCTAGCAAACAAAAGGTAGCCAGATCCTGATGCTGTGGACGCTTGACCCACTCCATAATATATTCATACTTCATTTCTTTTACTAGTCTTTAATTATGTTCTATAGTTAGGAAATGTAGAGCATTCTAGTAATAGGTACTCTTATTATTAAGGAGAATATATTATATGCAAAATA
>NW_007795728.1:0-1451 GCF_000696425.1 Galeopterus variegatus | reverse complement strand
GCCATAATAATCATATACAGTGTATATTGACAAAATAAAAATTAAAAAAAAAAAATAATAAATTAAGGGTCTTGAGACCATCCTGGATTATCCCATGGACTCTAAATGGCATCACATGTATCTATCACATGTATAAGAGGGATGCAGAGGGAGATTGTACACGCAGACAGAAACACACAGAGGAGGAGGCACATGTGAAGACAAAGCAGAAAGAGATGTGGCCACAAACCAAGGAATGATGACAGTCACCAGAAGCTGGAAGAAGCAAGGAATGGACTCTCCCGTGGCGCCTCTGGAGGGAGCATGGCTCTGCTAACACCTTGGTTTTAGACTTCTGGCCTCCAAAACTGTGAGAGAATAAATTTCTATTTTTTCAGCTCCCCAACTTTGTGATAATTTTTGACAGAAGCTCTAGGAGATTACTACATTATACTGTAATTTATGTGGCCATCCCCTGCTGATGGACATTTAGGTTGCTGCCAGTTTTTCTCTATTTCAAACCATGTTGTTGTGAACATTTTTACACATTGTCTTTTGACAGCTGCACAAACTTTTCTGTTGCAGAAACTCCTGGAAATGGAATTACTGGATTAAGGAGCATGAGCAGCTAAACTTTTGATAACTACTGGGACTGGGCTGTTTTTTAAAAAAATTGCTCCTATGCTATGCACTTCACATGCATATGAAGTCAGTTTTATTACTGCTAACTCCTTTTACAGATTAGGAAACTAAGGCTCAGAGAGGTTAAATCACTTGCCCAAAGAAGTTGTGCATTTGGGAAATGACTAACTCAGGAAGTAAATTCTGTCTTTCCAACTTTTTTGTTTAAGGTAATGAATGTAAACCACTTAGTACTCTACTTGATACTGAGTTGATGTTGACTAATTATTATTATTATCATCACATTTTTTGTTTTTTTCTCGAGCCAGGTTATGAAAGAAGTATCAAGTGTGATGAAATCAACAGACACTTATTGAGTACCTACTATGTGCCATACATTGGGTCTTGATGCTGGGGGTACAACCATGAATACATAAGATATGATCCCTGCTTTCCTGGACCTTTCATTTCATCAGAGGAGATGGATTTTGGTTTAATAACTTCAAATATGATGAGTACTATGAGAAGTACCAAGTACCTGAGGAGGCATTTGGGGTGGGGAATCTTGTGGTTCCTTGAATCTGCACCTAGTGGGTAAAGCAAGTCTGGCTCTCTGCACTGGTTTCTAACCCTTTTCAAACCTCCATGTTAAGCAGAACAGTCCTGAGAAATGGTGATTTGTCAGTACCAGGCCTTAGGGGAGTTTACTTGGGTCTAAATCAAAGACAGAAGCTGAAGAACCAGCTCCGAGTTTAGTGTGGATTTTACAGGTCAATGAGGCTGAACAGTAGCTCCCAGACTGGTGATAAATGTGTTGGGATCTGTTGCTGACTCTGCCAAGGCCACTGTAA
>NW_007795727.1:0-1451 GCF_000696425.1 Galeopterus variegatus | reverse complement strand
TTTTTTTTTTTACAATTTTGTGTTTATTGCCTCACTTTTATATGCAATTATAAAGGTATAATAATAAGCTATTGTCTTAATTAAGCACAAATTGCTGAATAAAAATCAAATCCAATTTGTTTATATAGGAGAGTTAAATCAGTTCAAGATTATGTTTCTTTACATTCAACCATCTTTAGTGTGGTGTTAAATGCTTAATTAATTCATACATTTCATACAATGAATTGAGGTAAAAAACCTCTAGTTGTGTCTCTGCAACAACTGTCTGTTCAGTTGTTGTTATGTTACACGTGTTCAATAACCAGAACCAGATTTTCAGAGGAGACCTGTCAGATTCTAATGACAATAATTTGTTCTCCTCCAGTTTTTTTCAGTGAGATTAACTTTGTTCAGGTCTGAAGAGCAGGTAATTCCATCTGGGCAGCCCTCCTCAGCAAGGCTCGATGACATCATTTAGACTGACTGGTAGGCAGGCAGCACCGTCGGCTGTGTGGTAGCACTACCTGGATGAAAAAGTGGCCAGAGGTAATCGTCTCCTCTCAAAATATAAACAGAGTGACCTATCTCTGTGTGCTTTGCAAACATCATATGCAGTGGAATATTTTCTTGCAACATGAACATTTCGATTCTCATTTGGGACTTGAAGTAGAAAACTTGGCAACCTGGTAATTGCTGCCAACCAAGGAACTCTGCCAAGCTTTAGAAGATACCAAAGGCCAGGCCAGCCAAAAGACATTTCAAAAAGTAAATACTCAAGGTAAAGTTGACAGATAGTGGAGAGAGGCATGAGAATGAGTTGTGCAATAATCTGGCTCTGCTTTCTGAAGTTAGAGAGAAGGACCTGGGAAGAAGAGAGCCCTGATGAAATGCACAGGAAATAGCCCTGTGGGGATCTATAAACATAATTTTGGTAAGCCAATTCCTGATCATAGTTCTGAGGAATATCTGACTGCTCATAAAAGGCTTAACTTAACTAAACTAATTGAGGGATGTGATGGAATTAGACTGGGAAACTGTGAGCTATCCTATCTTTGAGAGTTGCCAAGGCAACTCAGAAGGACTGAATTGGGTATCTGTGGGGTAGGTTTTTAAAATGAAACCTGGAGGAGGTAGAGAAGGGGAGGATCAGGAGGAACAACCAGCTGGAATGAAACAGCAGCTGAAGGCAAAAGGACTGATCGGGCCCTGCTACTCATGCTGAGCCTTCGGAATTTACACATAAGAGAAATTTAGCAAGTCACTGGTTGGTCTGGCATATATTCTGGAACAAATAATACGCAAAAGCCAGTTGCATATTAATGTGATAAGACAATTGGGCTCTATTTTATTGTTGTTATTGTTAATCCTCTAAGTCCCCATTTGTTTTCGACAATTTTTCATGTGTGTTCATAAGAATACTGAATTGGATGTAGATGAAAAAAGAATTCTAGAAACTGGTGCATTTAAAAATG
>NW_007795726.1:0-1451 GCF_000696425.1 Galeopterus variegatus | reverse complement strand
GGCCGGCTGGCTGTCTCCCCAGAAAGCCTGGTTAGAGAGCAGCCCCAAGCCTCATTAGAGAAGGGCTTATAAAGGCAAAAACCGCATCCTGTCTGGCATACAGGATGTTCTGCAAGAGCAAGCAAGCTGGTTTACAGAAGCCGAAATAAGCAGGATAAGCCATTTTTATTGGCTCCTCTGCCTGTCTTCAGGCAGAGTTCCCTATATCAGCAGTCTTCTAAAAGATGGTTAACTAGGTTACTGTGGTCGTGAGTTAAAACTAGGTAAAGAAGCTTTTTGGATAAGGGTCTTTATCACACCTGTGTGCAAGGGCAGGAAGTGTGGTTACTTGAGGAGGGGTCTGCTTTAGAGAGCAACTCTGTTTCTCATCCACACAAGAAAGAGCGGGCAGTCCGTGGTTTTCTTGCTAACACAGGAACAGGCTTGTGACCACAGAGCTACAAAGTGCGGAAATGCATTTAGCTGTTTTCACAACTGAGACAAAGATGGAGTCAGTCATGTCAGCTTGCAGCACAATTTACCCATTACAGTTAGTACTTTTTTGGATTAAGAAAATATTTATCTACTTCTATGTCAAGGCATTCTGCTATGTTTTCTTCTAAAAGCTGTATTGTTTATTTTTACCATTTAATCAAAGTTGGAAATTAAGAGGGAATTTTTTTAATAATTCAACACCAAGTATTGTTTTTTGTCATATCCTTTTTCAGAATATGCTTACAGTTCTTATTTGTTAAAAATTTTAATTTCTATTCCATGTCTTATTTCTATTTCTTATTTTTTTTCTTTTTTAGTATGTGTTAAATTTTATCAGTTACTGAATTTTATCAAATGCTTTTTCCACATTTGAAATAATTATATTTTCTCCCTTTACTCTGCTGATGTGGTTAATTACATGGATTGCTTTTCCAATGTTAAACTAACCTTGCAGTTCTGCAATAAACCCAACTTGGCATGGTGTACTATCCTTTTTATATACTACTTTATTCAATTTGCTAATATTTTTTAAAACTTTTAAAGTTTATGTTCAAAAAGGTGATTATACACTAATTTTTCTTTGTCTTAGTAGAAGATTATGCTGGCCTCGTTATAAATTAGGAAGTGTTCCCATTTTTTCTACTTCCTGGAAAAGTTTGTGTAATGATGGTATATTATTTTTTCTCAAATGTTTGGAAGACTTCACCAGTGAAGTCATCTAGCCATGGAGTTTTCTTTGTGGAAATATTTTTAATTAAAAATATTACTTGTTTATTAGATCTAGTTATCTTCAAATTTCTATTTCTTCTAGTTTCAGTTTTTGTAAGTTGTTTTAAAAAATGTTTTTCCCCCTCCTTAAATTGTCAAATTAACTTGCAAGTTGTTCATTATATTCTTTTACTAACATTTAGTGTCTAAAAGATCTTTTCATTCCTAATATTGATAAATTGTGTTATTCCTCTGTGGTTCTTGAGAAA
>NW_007795725.1:0-253 GCF_000696425.1 Galeopterus variegatus | reverse complement strand
CCCTCCCACCCAGATGTGTCCCCTCCATTTTCTCGTTCTAAGAGCTTCAAAAATAAAAAAAGTTGAGGTTGTTAAATCTTCCTCTCCCTCCCCCCGGTTTTTTTTTGTTATTGTTGTTGTTGTTGTTGATGTTGTTGTTGTTGCTGTTTGTTTGTTTTTGTGTGAGTGTGTGTGAAAGTGTGTGTGTGTGTATGTGGGTGTGTGTGTATGTATGTGTGTGAATTGATTCATTCACCTTTAGCTCCCTCCAATA
>NW_007795724.1:0-1451 GCF_000696425.1 Galeopterus variegatus | reverse complement strand
TTTTTTTTTTACTTAAATGTATTCGGGCGGGGTGGGGGGCACGGCGCTGGCCAGTACAGGGACTGAACCCTGGGTTCCTTCCTCTGTGAGGCTGGACAATATTCCACTGCACAGACGGACTGCACTTTGTCTATCCACTCGTCCATCAGCGAGCACTGGGCTGCTTCCAGCTCTTGGTGCTGGGGATAAGCTGCTGTGAACACGGCCTGTGCGGGTCTCCCCAAGACGCCGCCTCCGCTGTTCTTGCGGGTGCATCCCCAGCAGCGGAGTGGCTGGGTCATAGGGTGATTCCGACTTAACTTTTCTGAGAAACCACCATACTGTTTCCCACAGCGACGGTGCCATTTTACATTCGTGCCAGCAGTGCACAGGGGTTCCAACTTGTCCACATCCTTGTCGAGACTTACTACTTTCTGTTTTTTGAGAGGAGCCGTCCTACAGCAGTGAGGTGGCGTCTCCTCGTGGCTTTGATCTGCATCTCCCTAATGACTAGCGACGCTGAGCATCTTCTTGTGCTCATTGGCCATCTGTGTGTCTTCTTTGGAGAAATGTCTTTTGCCCATTTTTAAAAGTGGGTTGTTTTGTCTTGTTGTTGTTGAGTTTTAGAGAACTATATATTCTGGATATTAATTCCTTATTAGATGGACGATTTGAAAATATTTTCTCCAATTCTGTGGATTGTCCAATTTGTTTTCTTCTGTTTCCTGTGCCTTTGGGGTCAAATCCAAGAAACCACTGCCAAATCCAAATGTCACGAAACTTCTGCCCTCTTTTCTTCTATAAGTTTTACAGTTTTAGGTCTACATTTAGGTCTTTGATCCCCTTTGAATTCATTTCTACATCTAGGTTAAGACAAGGGTCCAACTTCAGTCTTCTGAATGTGGTCATCAGTTTTCCCAACACGTCTGTTAAAAAGACTGTCCTTTCCCCATGGAATGGTTACGGCGGCCTTGTCAAAAAACAACTGCCATGTATGTGAGGGTTTATCTCTCGGCACTCCGTTCTATTCCACTGGGCTGCATGGCTGTCTGCAGCCAGTGCCACACTGTTTTGACTGCTGTGGCTTTGGGGACTGCTGGCCGGAGCACGATGGCTGTGGCTCTGTGGAGTGTTGAAGTGAGCGCGGGACTCCAGCTTAGTTCTTCTTTTTCAAGACTATTTTGTCTATTTGGGGTCACTTGAGATTCCACTTGAATTTTAGAATGGGTTTTTCTATTTCTGCAAAAAACATCATTGGGATTTTGATAGAGATTACACTGAATCTGTAAATTGCTTTGGATAACATCTTATCAATATTAGTCTTCCAATCTATGAACACGGATGTGTTTCCACTTATTTACGTCTCTTTAATTTCTTTCTTTTTTTTTTTTGTGACCGGTAAGGGGATTGCAACCCTTGGCTTGGTGTTTCCTGCACTGCGCTCAGCCAGTGACCACACCAGCCATCCCTAT
>NW_007795723.1:0-1452 GCF_000696425.1 Galeopterus variegatus | reverse complement strand
CTGCCTTCAAAACATGCTTCAAAGAAAGAACTCACCAGATTAATCTTTCTGGATCTATATGGTGTTCACGGTTCTCTTTGCTGAAAACCCACCAACAGCCACACTCCACTCCAGAATATGGCACCAATTTTCCTCCGCAGCTCATTATTTCCCTAGAAACCTTCCATCACACCAACACATTGCACACTCTTCTGCCTCCCCATCTATTCTGACTAACAGGCTTTGTATTACTCTTCTGCCTCCCCATCTATTCCGACTAACAGGCTTTGTATCTCAGCCCTAGAAATACCATCCAGCCACTGTTCAAATATTACCTCCTACATTATGTATTATTCTGAGCCATGCTATTTATGTCTGTTGATCTCTTGTGACAACAGTTCAATAAAATTTCACTCTTTCACATCACCAACATTATGTTAATTGAAAGTTCAACAAATATTGTCTATATACAAGGCACTATGCCAGGTTCTAAAGAAAGGTAAAAAATAAACAACGGCCTCTGTCCCAATAAGGTTATGATGTGAGTTCTCCACCCTAGTTCAGGGAAATGAGTGATGGTCTTATTTATTTAAAAACTAGGCTTTTTTCAAATTTAAAAAAAAAAAGTCCTAGTATGTGAAAAAAATTTAAACAGCACCAATAGTGGGCAAAGTAAAAACTAAATAAAGAAATAAAAAAGGGTAGTAAAAAAGCCCTGATTTCTCTGTTCCTAAATTCAAAACCCATTAGTTCTTATGGAAGTTAAGAGAAAGTCTCTCTCTGTAAGTGTGTGTGTGTCTGGATATCTGTGTATGTTTGTGGGTAAAAGCATACATATATGCAGGTATACATATGGAAACACACATTCTCACCGTACTCAACCTGACTTTTTCCACTCAAAAATACATGGGTATTGTTCCAGGCCATCACACTTAGATCTACCCCATTCTATTAAACAGCCATATAATATTCCATTAAATGGAAACACTGTAATTTACTAGACAGTTTCCTAAAGATAGAATTAATTATTTTATGTCTTCTGTTCATACAAATAATGTTAAAACCTTATTCATACATATCAGTATAAGGAAGTAAGGCATGAACTTCCTGCTTTTCAACTTAGCGGCTGCAGGATGTTAGGTGAGATACCTCACTGATCTGAGCCTCAGAATTTAATTTTATAAAGCAAGGGCTACTGTAAGATTACCTGGATTAAAATGGGTCAAGAGCATTACCTGGCTCACAGAAGGCACTCAAGTTAGCTCTTATTTTTCTTGGGTTGTAGTAAGGATTATGCGAGATGCTGTTCATGTGCTATAAACCTCACAGTGCACTGTTCTATATAAGCTTTGAACAGTTAAGTTTTAAAGATCCATAAATATATATGTACATAAGTGTGTGCATATACATATATATATATGCAAAAGAGTCCCTAGTTTTCACCTTTTTATTTTTCATTTTTTTCTATAGATC
>NW_007795722.1:0-1452 GCF_000696425.1 Galeopterus variegatus | reverse complement strand
GGTTGCGATCTGTTGCCGGACACGGAAAAAGACAAAAAAGACAAAAAAAATAAAAATAAAATATAATATATATTATTATCCATGTTCATAAAACCTCAGAACATTTACAAACTATAATATAACATGGATTTTCAAGATGGGGACATTTGCTAATGGTTAAAAACAGAATGACGAATGTTTTAAATGCAAAGGTCTGTTGAAATATTTTCTGAAAGTTGTCCACAGAATGCAAGTTCCATGAGATAATAGTTGGTATGTTAAAAATAAAAGTTTTCCAGAAATAATAACCTTGGGATATGCTACACATGAAGTAAGCATCATGGATATCGAAAGTTTGTATTAGAATATTAATGTCTCTGAGAAGTTCCATGCTGAAAGCAATCCACAACAGGTAAGTGTACTAGTTAACTAAACCTACCAAACATAAAACTGATAAAAGGCTTAGATACGATAAGTCTGTGATAAAGTCATTTATGCATATTATAATGCCCAGAGTCACCACTAAGAAAACCACACAAAGAAAAATACCCTAAAACACTATAAATCAGGATGAAAAAAATTTTAAATGGAGAACAGATTACTGTTGCCAGGGGTTAGGGATGGGTGTGGGGAGGGGGTGGGCAAGAGTACAGGATGGAAGGTGGTGTAAACATACAACATGAGGGATCCTTGTGGTGATGAAATTCTTCTGTAATTTGACTGTTGTGATGAACACATGCATGTACATATGTGAGAAAGCTGATAGAACTAAATACACACATATACGTGTACCAGTATAAGTAAAACTGGGAAAATCTGAGTAAGATCAATGGATTGCATCAATGTCAATACGATGATTGTGATACTGTCCTATAGTTTTGCAAGCTGTTGCCATAAGGGAAAACTAGGTTCATGGTACATGATATCTCTATTATTTCTTACAAGTGCATGTGAGTCTACGATTATCTCACAATTCTAAAATTTAGTTTACGCCCTCCACCCAACATGAAATGAATAGGCCAAAAAGTAGGATGAAAACTCTAACGTTGCTCAGAAAGTGGTAAAATACTTTAAGAACTCTAAGTAATAAGTCAAGGAAGCATGTTTTAATACATAGAGTAACTGTTGAAAGAACAGTAAGAGTGTATAACTATCAATGAAATGATTTTTTAAAACAGTTTAATGAGGGCAAAGTAAGAAGAGAAAGAAGAAGAATGAAGTATGGAGCAAGTGTGAGAGGCAGAAAATAAATTGTGAGATGGTCGATTTAAACCTAAACATGAAAGTAGTTGAAATAATGAACTGACAATATTCCAAATAAAATGACCATGATTGCCAGACTGAATTAAAAAATGATTTTAAAAAAGGAAATAAGATTTACACGTTAAATTAGGAACACAGAGAGCTTGGAAGTTATTTCTTTGAGAAAGCCAATCAAATTGATAAATTCCTGGCCAGACTGATAAAAGAAAA
>NW_007795721.1:0-1452 GCF_000696425.1 Galeopterus variegatus | reverse complement strand
GTGCGCCACCGGGCCGGCCCAAGGACATCCTCTTTCTAAGGAAGGACTGTTCCAGCGAGTCTTCCTCATGTCAGTATGTTACTTTCCCAGCACATTCTATGGTTATTCTTGAAAAACACAAGCAAGATGGGTGGGGGGAGAGAAAGAACTGGGATGATCCAAGGTGATTCAGAGAACTGTCCTGCAGATATTGGTATCTCAGAATATCTGGAGGCCTTAGTCCATTTTATGCTGCTAAAATGGACTGGGTAATGGATAATGAACAGAAATTTATTGGCTGATGGTTCTGGAGGCTTGGAAGTCCAAGATTGAGGGGTTGCATCTGTCAAGGGCCTTCTTACTGTGTCATCCCATGGCAGAAGGCAAAAAGGCAAGAGAGAGCAAGAAAGCAAGAAAGGGGACTGAACTCACTTTTTTGTAATGAACCCACCCCTGTGATAATGGCATTAATTAATGAGAGCAGAGCCCTCGTGGCCTAACCACCTCCTGCTAGGCCCCATCTCCCAACACTGTCACATTGGGGGTTACATTTCCAATACATGCTCTTTGAGGGACACATTCAAACCATAGCACAGGGGAATGAAGATGGAGATGGAATGAGGGTGAGAGTGAAAAACAGATGAGATGAGGGAAAATACTCCGTACTGAGGCAGAGAAAGATTGAGAAAGTACTCAAGTAGACATGAGGTGTCCTGACCCATCAGTTCTGGGACAGAACAAGGTGGTATCTGTTCCTTTGAAGTAGCCTGAAAAGACAAAGCTTCTTCTCTCTCTAGAGAAGTATTAGACTCTACTGGTCTTAACCAATTTCCCAATCCTCACCCCATAATTCATTCTGCTTACTTAAACAAAACAAAACACACACGCCACACAAAACCTCCCTTCTGATGCCTAAGATTTCCTTAAATAGAGTTAAAGCTTTATTTCCTAATTAGTAATTTTGAAAATAAAAGAAATGCTTAGCTTTTGAAGCACTTAAGCACAAATAATCTTTAGTTTAAATGCAATCAGCCAATTGACCAACTAGAATAAATATGTGATTATAATAAAACCTTCCTGTCGTTCCACAGTGTTTTATACTTTATATAGAAAGTTTATATTCATAGTCTCATTCAATTATTTCCATATCCCTGTGAGAAAATCAATTTTTCTTTATTTTTAAGAGTAGGAAACTGAGGCTCACATTGGTTAGGTCATTAAAAACTAAATCTAGTTGAGTCAGAACAAAGGTACTCCCACTTTTCTGAACCTAATGCTGATAAACCAAGTTATTCCCAATCTGTATTGAACTATTAGAATTTTGAACATAATATCTATTAAGTATTTATTGCCTACTGTTTGACAGACACAAGAGATATAATGGTGAACTACCTCCCTAGAGCTTAGAGCCTAGTGGGGGATACAGGCATATGAGCACACAATTTTCATATAGTGTAGCTAAGTGCACTAATA
>NW_007795720.1:0-1452 GCF_000696425.1 Galeopterus variegatus | reverse complement strand
TAACAACATCACTAGTAAAAATCCAGAATGATCTTGATATGTTCCAGGACACAATCTAAATGGCTAAATTTAGTTTGTCTAGGAAAAAAAATCTCTAGTGGGGAAAAATATAGAGAAGAAAAGCTTGAACTTTCTATTTTTCACCCTATCACTCTCTCTGGGCGTCAGAATGTAGGTGTATGTGATGTGAAGGGCCTCGTTGACTCAGAACAAAGACAAGTTTTGTGCCATCTGTGGGCTGCTGGCAATGTACGTATCTTCCATTTCAGCTCAGCTGTGGTCTTCCCTGCCCTTCATGGGAAGATGCAGCCTTGCTTAGTTCCTGAACTCATGTTGGTGAACACCAGCAACACATTTAGAATTTCAATCCCACTGATGTCGTAGGGTCTAGAAAAAGTTTTTTTCAATCCCACTGATGTCGTAGGGTCTAGAAAAAGTTTTAATATTATTTTCTCAGGATCTAATAGGCCTAAAATGAATGTCTCGGATCTACATGTCTACTCGGTCTACACCTTCAATATTGTCTTCATCACTTGGCTCCGTTCTGCCTTCCTGTACTGCTAAGTACTGACTTCCTCCAGGAGGTAAGCCTTGTCCTGTATTGCCGACCTAAAAAAGTCTATAACACTCTGATGAGTTTTGGGTATTGCCATGTCATAAGAAGCAAGAGCTGGTTCCTGTGTAGTCGTTACCTGTTTGGTATCTTCTGTGTGGCCCAATATCCTGATACCAAGACTCTGTAATAGACCTGACTTCTAGTCTTGCCTGCTTCGGTGAACCTTTGATTTGTGTCCCCATTTGCCTGGCTAGAGTTTCTCAGTCCTTGGTGGTTGCTAAAACCAACCTTGACATCTTTGAGCACTATCTTTTGAACAATAGGCCCCCCTTCCAAGCCCTGCCCTGAGGGAATGGGAGATGTTTTCACTCTTCTCTCTTTGTGGTCCTAGTGTCCTCCTCCTGCCCACTGGCCATGCTTCTTGGTCGTTATTCTTCTTTCTAGGCCAAACTCATTCAACATTTGAAATAGTTAAAGGAAATGTTGAGTTATATTTTCTGGAGTTACTGTGTGTGATAAAAGGTATCTGGGTCTATAGGAAGAGTACATGTTTTTGAATCATAGACAGACTGGTAGGATTATCTCCTTTAAGAATTCCCCAGGACTTAGCAACCTCCAATCGTTTGTGGAATGAGATTGATTTAACTATATAAATACAGGAAAAGAAGAAAAAAAGATTCTGTTGGAGAACGTAGCAACTAGAAAGTATCTTTCCCTCCAAGCTAAATCTACACTGGGACAATGATGGACCTCCTGCCAGTGGTTATTCCTGTCTTTGAGAGACTGATGCAGACCTTTACCAACCCCCTTCCTGAGCAGTTTTTGCTGTTTTGTTCTTTAAGATCTCTTGAGAACAGAATGTTTTATGGTCCAGCTCACTCTCTACTCTATTTCTC
>NW_007795719.1:0-1452 GCF_000696425.1 Galeopterus variegatus | reverse complement strand
CCCCGGGGTGCCCCGCGTCAAGGTAAGCAAATAGCACGTCTCAGTGAGGAACCACGCCAAGTAGAGATGGCTGTCCTGCCCTCCCTAAGCCGGCCTTCTCCGTCCCCACCCGAGAAAATGGAGGCAGCTCTGTTGTGGGCGCCTAGCCTGGTGTGGTAGGCGGGAGCCAGGCAGGCGGGGAGCAGTCGGGCTTCACCCCGCAAGTGGGGCTGGGCTGGGGGTGACTCATAGAGCTCGCAGAGTTGGGCTGGTCCGTCGCGTTTCACTCCGTTTCTGCGCAGTTTTTTGCTGGCTTTCCTGCAGCCGGGCTTGGGTGCTCTCAGGAGTCCTCTTCTGTGTCGACCCCAAAACCTTGAACCTGCTGCCGCTTGTTTGTCGATGTAGGATCATTGTTGAAAGAATTATTCGCCTTTTGTTGCTCTTGGAAATGCAATTAATACTCTGATATCACAGCGCACAGCTCTCAGGATCGCCCTGTCTCCTGGCACGGCCGCTACAGACCCTTTGCCATCTTCAATCCGAAATTTATTTTTTTAAAGGAACTTTAAATTAAGGATTCAACTCCTTTCATGGCTAACGGCCTATTCAGATTTTCTATTTTATGTAAGCTAAGTTTTGATATTTTTTTGGTTTTTTGAGGAATTGGTCTATTTCCTTTTAGTTGTTGGATTTGTGAGTATAAAGTTGTTGATAGTATTCATATAAATTTTTAATGGTGCCACATATGCAGTAAAATTCCATAATTCATTTCTGGTCTTGATTTGTGTCTCTCCTTTTACTTTTGTCTGTTTTGCTATAATTTTTTCAATTTCATTAACTTTTTCCCAAAGAATGTTTGTGTCTCTCCTTTTACTTTTGTCTGTTTTGCTATAATTTTTTCAATTTCATTCACTTTTTCCCAAAGAATGCCCCATTAGTTTTCTCTATTATTTTCCCATTTGAATAACATTGATTTCTGTTATGATCTTTATTCCTTCTTTCATTTGTCACACTTTTGGTGTATTTTGTTCTTTTTTTGCTAAGGTTTTTTTTTTCCCATTTTGTTCTTTTTTTGCTAAGGTTTTTTTTTTCCCCCCCGAGGTAGGAAATTAGATTATTGATTTGAGATTTTCCCTCTTTTCTGATGTTAGCATTTAGTGCTGTAAAGTTTCCTCTGAATTCTGCTTCAGTTGCATCCCATATTTTTTGATATGTTGTATTTTCTTTAGCATTCAGTTATATGTATTTTAAAATCTACTTTGAGAGTTCTTCATTGACCCATGGATTATTTAGAAGTGTATTGTTTAGTTTCCATGTATTTAGAGATATTGTCTTTTTGTTATTTATTTCTAATTTTATTTCATTATAGTTGAAGAACACACTATGTGATTTCAGTTATTTTACATTTGTTGAGATTTGTTTTATGGTCTACCTTGATAAATCTTCCATGGAAACTTGAAAAAAACATCTGTT
>NW_007795718.1:0-1452 GCF_000696425.1 Galeopterus variegatus | reverse complement strand
AAATCATGCAAGTGGAAGACAATAGAATGGCATCATTAAAGTGATGAAAGAAAAAACTAAAAAATCGCTTTTAAAATAGTCAGATGAAAAATGAATCAAAGAACATATTGAACAAAATATAAAAGACTGAGCAGATTTGTAGCTTTAAATCCAACTATATCAAAAATAACATTACATGTGGATGTTCTAAACACACCAATTAAAAGATTGTCATATTGGATTAAAAACTAAGGCATACTGTTACATGTTATCTACAAGATCTATAAGAAATCCACTTGTCTTGTCTTAGATCAGGCTGCCACAACAAAGTACCATAGGCTCAGTGGCTTATAAACCATAAAAATTTATTTCACATGGTTCTGGTCTGAGATCAGGGTGCCACATTGGTGGATTCCAGGGAGGACCCTCTTCCAAGGAGGTTGAAAATTTCCAGTTTTCCTCTTCTTATAAGGGCACTAATCCCTTTCATGAAGGCTCAACCCTCATGACCTAATTTCCTTCTGAAGGCCCCATGTCCAGATCCTATCACATTGAGATTAAGGTTTCAATATGTTAATTTAGGGTGACACAAACATTCAACCCATAGCATCACTTTATATATAAAGCCTTATATACATGATAAAAGTAAAAGGGTGGAAAGAGATGTAGCAAACACATGCTAACCAAAGGAAAGCTGGAGTAGCAATATTAATATGAGAAAAAGTAAAATTCGGAAAAAGGAATATTATCAGAAATACACACACACACACAAACACACACACATATATAAATGGGGTCACTTCTCCAAGGAGATATTTAAAAAACCCTTAATTTGGTATGCGGTGAACAACATAGTCTCAAAATACATAAATCAAAACTACAGAAGAAAAGATATGCAGATTCACAATTGTAATGAGTTTGGAGACATCAATACTCCTTCTCGATAACTGATAGAACAAGTAGGCAAAAAATCATGAAGCTTATAAAAGACCTCAAAAAAACTACCTACCAAAGTGACCTAATTGACATTTTATGGAACCATTTACATAAAAACAGCAGAATATACATGGTCCTTAAGCATACATGGAATTATCACCAAGATATACCATATACTGAACAATTCAACAAATTTAAATTTACAAAATAAAAATCATGGAAAGTATATTATTATACCATAACATAATTTAACTAGAAATAAATAACATAAATATTTCTGGAAAATCACCAAATACTTAGAAATTAAACAACACACTTCTAAATAATCCACGGGTCAAAGAGGAAGTCTCAAGGAAAAAAAAAATTGAACTGAATGAAAATGTAAATAAACATATTAAAATTTATGAGATGCAGCTAAATGAGTGCTTAGAGAGAAAATTATAGCATTAAATGATTACCTTATAAAGGATAAAAATCTTAAATTAGTTCTCCAAATTCTAGGAGACAACTAAGCGGGTAATACAAGAAGACATTTCA
>NW_007795717.1:0-1452 GCF_000696425.1 Galeopterus variegatus | reverse complement strand
AACCTCTGTTCCTTATAAATTACCCAGTCTCAGGTATTTCTGTTATAGCAACACAAACAGATTAATACACCCTACTTATGAGAAAACCAGTGGCAGTCCACCTTTGCTCACCTGCCCACAGAGAGCCCTAGACTAGAAGACAACTACCTGCTCCTGTAGAACCAGAGTCTTTGTCTACAGCCTTCTCTCTTCCAGGGGTGATTAAAACAGCAATGATCAAGCTGAAGCACGAGACAACTCCCCTAGCTCTGGAAGCAGCCAGTATGCAGGGGGGCTGTTGTGGAGAAGAAATTTATCATGAAATAAATTTAGGAGTTTAATGACTTACTTAAAAACTGAGATAGTGTTTGTAAACTAAAGTAACCCAAGGGCTCTTTATCAGTAAACAGCATAAGAGTCATGGGATTAACCCTCCACCATCACCCCATTCCCCTCTTTTTTTAGACTTAGAGTCAGGGAAAGCTTTTCTCTACTTAATAAATTTAAACTCATAGTGAAAGATCAAAACAAATTTGTGGTTTGTTCAATATAGTAGTTATACAATTTTTGCATCTTTTAACTTCTTTTCTTACTCTTCTATTAATGTAAAAATGCTAATTTACACTTACAGGTTATTGTGAAGAGTAAGCATGTATTTAGGTGGTTCTGTCAGAGAATTCTGGATGTTTAGATCAAACAAAGACCCAGAAATTGACAGACTTTTTCATAGCACTCCACAAATACTGTGGAGAAGGTGAAGGACCTACCGCACTAGAAAGCTTGGAAGGTTTAATGTTTCAGTCTTCAGTTTCACTGAACTCTGAAAAGTATTTGTTCACATTATTATTGCAGTATTTTGATGTAGCTCTAAACAATTACAAAAAGTAGCTTACTGATCTCCTCTCTAAGTGACAAAAATCAAGCAATGACAATTGAAATGTTTGTACCATAGTTTGAATTTCTAAAAAAAAAAAAAAAATGTTACTCTCTCCACACCAACATTTAAAAAATTTGAATATTTTGGTCCAAAGTGGTAGGCACACAATTTTTCACCCAGTTAGACCACTAGAGCAAGCCACTACTGCAAACCTAGAAATGCACTAAGACTAGACCACTAGTGCAGTCTTAGAAATGGTCTGTACTATCATGCTGGAAAAAGAAAAGGTATATGATTTGATCATATTAACAATTTACTATTTCCTTCAATAGTGAGTTAGGATAATGAGTCATATACATTTTGGCCACCTGCTAGTATTGTCACAACATATTATTTTCAGTTTATTTCATATCTCACAAAGTAATCAAAACCATTGTTTCCTATGTCACGATGATTAACAAAATTGTCTTTTAACACTTCTCCCTCATATTGGTACTAGATACACATGAGGAGCTGTTTTATATTCTCCACACCTATCATTTCATCCTCACATAAAACAAAATACCTGCCTCCAGACAGAAATGATAGGATTTGCT
>NW_007795716.1:0-1452 GCF_000696425.1 Galeopterus variegatus | reverse complement strand
AATAAGCCCATTGAAGGCATTCTTTACTTCTGCTACAGTTCTGGTTCTTTCTTTGGATTTCTGTCTCTCTGCATATGTTGCTCATTTCCTCATGTGTGCTGTCTACTTTATCCATCAGCACCATTAGAATATTAATCAGTCATTATAAACCCTGATTTGATAATTCCATCACCCCTTTCATGTCTAGTTCTATGACACATGTTCTGTCTCTTCAGATTGTTTTCTTGCCTTTTAGTATACTTGTAATTTTTTGTGATAACTGGGTATGAGGTACTGGGTATAAGGAACTGCTGTACATGGGCCTGTAGTCATGGAGTACTAAGGTGTGGAGGGAGTGGAAGCATTCTCTAACCCTATGATTAAGTCAGTCTTTTTCTGAGCCTATGTCTCTGGGCTGTGAACTTCACAAGTATTTCTCATTTTTTTCTCTACCCTTTGAGGGATAGAATAGCTAGAAAAAGCTGGAGCTGGGTATTTTCCTTTTACCACATGGAAGGCTAGAACAAGCTAGATTTAGGTATTTCCCTTCTCTCATATGGAAGGCTAGAGCTGACTGGAATTGGGTATTTTTCTTCCCTTAGGTCAGTTAGTTTATAACATTTCAGCAGGTTAGGCTCTGATTAGCTTGTTTCTCCTGAGGGCAAGCCTTGTTAAGAAGAACAGAGTGTTTGGAAATGTTTTTAAATGGTTCCTTTCCTCCTGCCCCCTACTGGAAGCATGAGGTGATTTTTCTCCAGTGTTTACTGTGGGAACCTGGTCTAGCTCCTGGAGGTAAACTCCATAAAGTGTGGGAGCGCCTCTATGAATGGGTCCCCCAGAGTTTTTAATTCTCAGTGTTGTCCATACTGAGCATACAGCAATTCATCAATTATAGTTCAGGGTTTCCTACCCCAGCACTGGTTCCTATGGTGGTTTCCACTTGCATGTCTGCTCTGGTAAGCTGTGACTCCCTGTATTCTCCTGTCTCTCTAATCTGCGGGGGAATAGTTTTCCCTGTGTCCTCACCTCTCTTACAGATCCAAGAAGAGTTGTTGATTTTCCAGGCTGCTCAGCTTTTTACATATCATTAGGATGGAGTGGCTACTTCCAAGCTTCTTGATTAACCAGAAACCCGAAGTCTTCTTTGCCCATTTATTAATTGTCAAGCTGTACGTTTGTTATATACTTTACATGTTAAATCCTTATCAGATACATGGTTTGGAAATATTTTCTCCCATTCTGCAGGTTGCCTTTTCATTCTATTTATTGTTTTCTTTGTGGCACAGAAGCATTTTAGTTTACTGCAGTCCCATTTGTCTATTTTTGCTTTTGTTGCCTGTGCTTTTGGTGTTATATCTAAGGAATCATTGCTATGACCACTGTCATAAAGATTTCCTTCTATGTTTTCTTCTAGGAGTTTTACAATTTCACATCTTACATTAAAGCCTTTAGTTTATTTTGAGGGTTTTTTTT
>NW_007795715.1:0-1452 GCF_000696425.1 Galeopterus variegatus | reverse complement strand
CCAGCTCTGGATCCCCTAACCAGCTTATGTGGCACTTTCTTGCAAATTTTGCACAGCTCCCCAGTGGAGCAGCTGGTGCACTGAGGGGCACCTTTTAGTACCCACTTATGTCCTCAGCTCTCCCCTAGCTCCATCACTGAACTGCCACTTTCATTTTTTCCCCCAAAGCCCATTACCTGAATGTTGAGAAAAATTGAACTTGTTTCTGTATTTCCTTTCTGGTGAAGCGAACACAAAAATGCACCCTTCTAGAGTATTATCGGTGTCCATGTTCTAAGAGAATAATCTAAGTGATTCATTTTCAGAAATAATTCAGGCCCAGCCCCACAGTTGTCTGACTGGTTCAGCTCATTCATGGGGGGGTCGCTGAATAGATAAATTTGTTCTTGAGATGCTAATGAGTTAATAGCCCTTTATTGTTCCCTTCATTTCCTAATGTTTCTCCTTTCACAGGGTTTTGGGTGGGCTTTTTTCAAGGGCTTGTCCTGAGCCCTCAGACAAGAAATTTCCTACAAGGGGGTAGTAAATTGGGGTACTCTTAGACGTCATCCAGGAAGATTGTGCACCCTGTAGTACTCCCAACCAATGAGGAAGCAGGGACAGGGACTTGTGCACTAGGAAATAAATTGCTTGTTGCAGCCCTTTTCCGTGTGCCTGCCCATGCTTGCCTTGCAAGGCTGTAATTAAAGTCTGGCTTCACTGTACCTCGTGTCTCTGTGTCCATCCTTTGGCCTTTCTAAGGGCGTTTTTCACACATGTGGCAGCCAGTACCACAGCAGCCTACTTTCCCAACCCTTGTGGCTACTACTCACCAATTCTGAACTTGTCACACATCAGACTAGATAATTCTATTGCTCTAATATTTGGAGTTGGGCCAGGGCAGCAGAGTAGACCCCCAGATGAGTTCTAATCATCACTCTTGAGAAAGAACAAGCTTATTTCTTGTGGAAGTTGTGAATTTCAAGGTAAAATCAGAGAACCCACTTCCCACAGCTGTTGGCCTATCTCAGCAGCTGAGGTTGCTATAGGCACTTCTTTATCTCTCCCTGCCCAATTTATCAGCATGGATGGCCTCAAGCAGCTTGTTCTAAACCCCCAAACTCTTGACACTACTTAACATATTCAGTGCTACCCCAGGCAGACCTCCTCCTGAGAGTGATGCTTTTCAAGGATGCTACCGCTTTAACCCTTGATGAGCATTCAGGAACTTCCTGACATCAGGGACCCACATGGTCACTTGCAATCCAGCCAGTGGCTGTGTAAGACATTTCTTGCTGATGATGGTAACATTTAAATTGGACTCCTTTACAGCAAGTTGGTGTGCTGCTCCAGGTGACAATTTCTGTTCTGCACTGAGGAAAGTGAGGATGTACAGCCTTGCACAGAAGGTAAACAGGCATGTTTCTTCTCAGGTGAATTCCAGTGAAGAAAAGCACTGCGTATGTCATTATG
>NW_007795714.1:0-1452 GCF_000696425.1 Galeopterus variegatus | reverse complement strand
TTTTTTAAATTTATCTCACCAAAACTCTATTATATTTGTTTGTAAAGCTTCTTTGTCTATTCAAAGTAACCCCAAAATAACAGATTTTATTTCCTCTAAACTAGCGTCTCCTGTGAACTGTTTTCCTTGGCAGTGTCAATCACGTTCCCTCCAAATAAGATCAGGATCATACCTGTTGCACAGGCACCAAAATATTAGAAGGAACGTTGTTGGTGGAGCTAGCTTTATAAGTTGTCTGAGGTGATTTTAGCATGAGTGGGCCAGATATAAAGTACTTGACCTCACTGTAATGACTTTAGGACACCTAGCTTTTATTTTTGGTCCAATAATGCAATGGTTTCCAAACTGTGTTCCATAAAAACTTCAAGGGTTCTACAGCAATCTTTGAGTACCTTAGAAGAAAAGAATATATCATAGCATACCTGTTTGATCTGTGTCCTGGTTCATCATCTTCAGTCACCACCCCATGGCAAACTACTACTCCACTGGCAATTCAGTAGGAAATTAGTGTGTGCTTGGCCAAATGTGATATAATTCAAATCATATTTTACATGTATGCTAGTATTTGTTGAGTACTTATTATGAGTCAGCGCTTACTTGGATTATTCAAATTAGTCCCCTTAACAGCTCCATGAGGTAGGTTTTCTTATTATGCCCTCCTACAGATGAGAAGCAGAGACTTAGTGAGGCGAAGAAACTTGCTCAAGGTCTTACAGTAGAAAGAAACTGAACCCTGATTTAAATCCTGGCATTTGGCTCCAAAATCTGTGCTCTTAAATGCCATGCTCTGCTACCTTCTTAATAGTTGGAGACGATTGCAAAGGAATAATCTTCTACAAAATTAAGCTTTCCTTTTGTAAAGTAAGCTTGGTTACTCTCCTCCAACATATCCAACTTTGGCAAATGTACGACTTATAAGCTTGGAGTTTAGGGCACCCACATTAATCATGTACTGAGGGTGTACCCTTGTGCAGGTGAGCCCTGGGGCTGTTTTCCATGCAGTTAGTTGACAGACTGCCAATATTCTCAAGCTCCTCTGGCCAGTAGAATGTCAGACAGTGTTCTCTGATGACGATTACTGTGGCACAACCTCCTCTCAAAGGCCCTGTGTCAGCATTGCTCAGGGAGGGGAACCGCAGTCCTCGTATCCCCCGCATCCCCTACCCCTTTCTTTGTTTCATCTCCTGACTGCTCTGCAGAGCAGTGACCTGTCCCTGTTGGCTGCCCTCTCCTCACTGCTTACAGGTTTGCAGAAGCTTTCACTAGGGCCATTGCTCCTTTGTTGGAGGGGTTGATGGATTGATTGATGGTTGATGGTTCTTTTATTTTTTGATCTTGTCAGTCTCAAGCTTGAGATGTCCTGGAGGTGAAAGAGTTATACCTTACTGCTGCTCATCTGACCAAATCCCTAGCTTCCAAATGCAGTCCCCTGGAACTAACCACTACTCTGAA
>NW_007795713.1:0-1452 GCF_000696425.1 Galeopterus variegatus | reverse complement strand
GCCTCGGCGCTCCAAGTGCCTCACTCTCCCGAGTGAGCCATGGGGTCGGCCCCTCAGGGTAAAGTTTTAAAGCAAAAGAGAAGCCACTTGATTGGGAAGTGAAGCGCGTGCGCGCGCGCGCGCGCACACACACACACACCCAAAACAAAAAAAACTTTTGTCCTTAAAAAAAAAAAAAGTCTGGTTGTGCCAGAATGTGAAAGGTTGTATGAGATGTACTTGCCGGCAGTAAGTTGTAGGAAGCTTCAGGGACAATAGTTTACCAGACCTATTCAAGCAGTGGGAATTTCTATACTAAATCTTTTCCCAAGCCAACATTTAACTGTTATTTTGGGACTATTATAATAAGAAAATTCCTTTCTTCTGTTATTCAACTCCTACAAAGTTAATAGGTAGGCATCTACTCTAAAACTGTAAAAAAAGAAAAAAAAAAGATTAGCTTTAGAAGTTCTTGAAAATTCTAGAAAGACATATTAAGATACCAACACTATGTGTGATGCGAGAAATAACTATTAGTCCTAGAACTACTGAGGAAAAAAGACTCCAAAGATATAACAAAATAATTGGAGCAGAGTCTATAAGAATGATAGACTGATTCTTCCCAGATTATCACAAATCTTTCTTTCGAATGTACATAAAAAGGTTAGATCATACTCTATAGAGGTTTTAACTCAACAACATGGCCCACACCAAAGACCCCTGCCTATTTAGCCTATGCCTTAATCAAGGAACCAAGAGTTATACTCCTCGTCTCAGAGCACTATAACAGCCTCAACAGAATCAAAGCACCTTCAGGGGTCCTATTAGGATCACCTGTAAATGTGATGTTAAAACATGTGGAATTATCCCTACTGCTAACTAAAATACTAACCTTTTTCTGTTGGTTGATTAACTAATTATGAGTACACTTGCCTGGTAAAAAAGAATCTCATGATGGTGTTTCTGTAGCTTGATAAGAGTCCATAATATCAACAGACCTTTTGGACTCTGCAGTCCAAATCCTGACAATACTTTTTGTTGACAACTCTTATCTTAAAAATTGTAAGAGATAATACCAAGCTGGATATGCAATAATTAGCCTGTTGGAAAATCTAATTTTGTACTAGAAACTAAACTGACTCAAGTGGCCCTCTCTACAGGATGTCAAATTGCTAAAAATTAAAGAGCCAACATATAGAAGTGAAAAGTGATATGCTTTTGGAATAATTTCTGGGTGCTTTGATGCTACCCAAAGAAATTGTTGTCATAAGGTTGAGGCCCACAGTAAAAGAGATACCACAGAAATTAGAAATAATGTGTTAGTAGATAATCATGCAGATCATCTAATAGATCAACAAGCTGTGAATTAAAACAAAGTGATGTATCACGTTGAATGGCCTGTTGAATGGCATGCTGAGTGGCAGTTTTTCATGAGAACATGTCTAGAAACACAAAAATTTCCTTAAAAAAAAA
>NW_007795712.1:0-1452 GCF_000696425.1 Galeopterus variegatus | reverse complement strand
AGCAGTGCGCCACTGGGCCGGCCCCCCTTCCTGGTTTCTAATGTTCTGAGAAAGTGGTGCCAAGAAGGGACACGAAAACCACATTCTTCTAGAGGTGGATCCTATGACTCTTGACCAAACCCCCCACCCCCACCCACTGTGCAGAATCGAATAGACAGGCCCAGCCTGGACACCACCATTCACTTGCCCCACTCTCTCCTTCTCAGGAGGGCTGGCAGGGTGGTCAGCACCGCACTGGGAGAACCCAGACTGTCTTACCTAAAAAACCAGCCAGTGAGGGACAGCCACCCAGCAGTCCCCACCCCTACCTCTCCCTCACCACTGCAAAACTCCCATCCAAGAATGAGCATGAACACCACCACCCCAGGTACCAAAGGACTCTGTGGGACACAAGGACACACAGGTGCCTTCCTTCAGCAACATGACCAGAACCTGTGTAAGTCCCTACCCTCCCAGGGCCTTAGCATCCTCAATTCAAACAAGGCTCTTAGTGACCAGTCCCTAATATCACTGGCATAAGGGGCCCAGCTAGCAGAATCAGAATCACCTATTCTAAATACGGAGTCCAGACCCCGCAACCCCACCACCACCCAAGGTTTTGATAAGTAGGTCTGAGTTGGGGCCCTGAATCTACATTTTGATAAGTTCTCCAAGCCTGCAGTGAGGGCTCCTTGTAGGCAACTATAACTAAAGGTAACTAACATTCATCTGTTTGTGTTTCACAGATTACAGAGCCCCAAAGCACTGGGTTTTTCTGTGATTTTGGTTTTGAGGGCTTTTGGGGGTAATGGGGGATTACAGATGGCTGGATTCATGCATGTAAAAAAAATTTTTTTTTTAACTAAAGCTCAAGTAAAGTTTATCACAGGCTCGAACTCAGCTGGAAACGTCCTATGAGGCAGGAATATGTTCTAAGTGGCAGAATCCTGCTCCTTAGAATGCCAACTGCACCTTCCTTTTACTTGTGGTTCCAGGAGATACCTAGACGGCGGATGGCCATGCCCCCCGTAGAGTTGGGCCTCAGAGACTGGGGAGGGCTGATCAGGTACCCACACATTTAGGAAACCTAGAGGGTGCTCTTTGGAAATCATTTAACCCAACCACGGTAAAGAACTCTCCCAGAAGCTCTGAGGCAGTGAACAAAGCCAGACTCCCTGCTTTCTCCTTGATCTGCAAAGAAACTAGCTAATTAGCAAACGTGTCCGTCTGCTTTCCACGGTACTGGTGACTCATCCCTGCTCCCCTGCCCAGGAATTGGAAAATGACTATCCTGTGGTGGGTGATACAGGGACTCTCAACCTGAAGATCCCTCGTCTCCTCAGCTCTAGGCAGTTAAGTATGGAAAACATAGAAAGGCCACGGGGAGCTTCATGGGGACGCAGATGGCAGGGAGACCAGCCCTCTGGAGTGTGGATTCTCTTTTTTTTTTCCTTTTTGTCTTTTTTCGTGACC
>NW_007795711.1:0-1452 GCF_000696425.1 Galeopterus variegatus | reverse complement strand
TGTGTGTGTGTGTGTGTGTGTGTGCGCGCGTGTGATAATGTGCCTTGTTCATACAAGAATGGACATGATCTCAGGGGAAGGCAGCATGGGGTAGTAGTCACAGGCACAGGCTTAGAACCAATTAGCCTTCTTGGGTTAAATCTCAGTTTCACCACTTACTAGCTACCTGCTGTTGAAGAAGTGGCTTTTCCTCTCTGAACTTCTCATTTGTTTGTACCTTACAAACCTTTTGTGTATATCAATAATGCAATGTGTTTTGAGCACTCAATACATAAGGAGCACTCACTTAGATTCAGTGAACACTATTATTAAGGGACAGTGTGCTGCAAGAGTGAAGACCACTGGCTCTGGAGGCAGACTGCTTGGATTCAGACCCTAGCTCTGCCAATTATGAGCTCGGTGACACTGTGCAATTTACTTAACCTCTCTGGGCCACAGTTTCCTCATCTGTGAGAAAGGGATAATACTAATATTTATCTCAGAGAGTTTTGGGTAGTCTTTGGAATGTGATCTGGCATATAGTGGGAGCTCATTAACTTTATCATTAGCTAAACGCTTTGACTGACAGAAAAGCTTAATTTGACATAGAACCAAAGTATATTTCACTCTTTATCTATTCATGACCACTAAATATTGACTTAACACACGCCTCAAGGTGTTTGTGATTTGTGAGCATTTAGTCTAGAATTCAGCACAGTAATAGCTTAGTAAATGTTTGTTCAATGAATAAATGTACTGATAGGAGTGATGTGACATTGGTATCAAGGCCTCCTCCTTTGTTTGTTACCGTGGGAAGACATTGAGTTCAATTTAAGAAGCTTTCCTATTTGATGATTTTGACTCATTTACCCTTTCTTTGTCTTATTTGTCTTTAGTCACTTTTTTTTTTTTCCTGTTTCTATTTTAACAGTGCAGTTATCTACAGAAATAGAGCATGGATTGCTAGAAATTTGAAGTCTTTGTCATCCCATATAGGATGATTATTTTTCCTAGGATTAAGCTTCTAATTCAGCTTTAATACTGTTGAAGACTGCTTTAATTACAGCCATGTAGGTGGGCTATATGGCTCATAATGTTTATTTAAAACATTAGCTCAATATGGAGAACTTTGAGTTTTAGATTTTTTACTTTATATATCTGACTTATTTTTATTTGTTTGCAGCCACTGAAAACTATTCTTGCTTTACTAGAAAAGTGATTTTCCATCTCTAAACAATAGTCATGCTTTGTTTCCCCAGCTGCAATAGAATAGCCAGTCTCTGTGTGTAATTCTTGTTTAACCAATATACTGCAGTTATTATCTTTATTATTATTGTCATTACTGTTCCCTGAGTGCTGAATACCTATCTGATATTTTTATAAATACATAAATAAAGAGTAGTTCGTGCCCTGGCAGCTACTATTCTGGATGCCATAACTGATACTGCAGAAAAATAAAAAAAATAATATGAG
>NW_007795710.1:0-1452 GCF_000696425.1 Galeopterus variegatus | reverse complement strand
CCTATCACTGAGGCCTAGTTTTAGTAAAGGACATTTAACTTAGCTCTCTAAACGGGTTGGAGGCTGGGCTCTGAACTAGAGTGAACACAGGTTTTAGAGTCAGACGCAGCTCGGTTATACTTCTGGCTCTGCTGTTTTACTAAGAGCATTTCCATATGCAAGTTACTTCTGTGAATCTCAATTCCTTGCTTAAGATAGGGGTAATATGTGTACTTTGCAGGGCTGCTGTGAAGATTAAGTGACATGTAAGGCACCCGGTA
Organism: Galeopterus variegatus; assembly: GCF_000696425.1. Classification (NCBI taxonomy): domain Eukaryota; kingdom Metazoa; phylum Chordata; class Mammalia; order Dermoptera; family Cynocephalidae; genus Galeopterus; species Galeopterus variegatus. The sequence goes on along the minus strand of NW_007795710.1, from coordinate 1,192 downwards.
TAGCACCTGGGTAGCAAACACTTGAAAGCATGCTGTTTCTGCTGTTACTTCTTCTACTGCTACTGCTAGGGATGTTTCTACTTTGCTGCAGCTAAAGCAACTCCCTAAACAGCAACTATTCCTGCAACAACACCCACTGCTACTGCTGCTACTTTTTTTCTCTAAGCTTTCTCTAGGCCCCAAATCCTGTAATTATCATTTTTATAAGATAATTTATCCCCTTTTCAATCAGTTATAACCTTTGATAAGTAAATATTATGATAAAACCACCAAAGGGTTATGTTTTGGGTGGATGGCACTAAACGTTTCTTTAATGTCCAGTCCGAAGAGACCACAGAAAGAAATATACTGTGGGTCTAAAAATCTCCTTAACAATTATCTACGACAATAACCTGTAAAGTTAAAACTAACTTTTATTATTTCCCAGATAGAGCCAGAGAGGATTTTTTATTTTAAATCAATGATTACTTTGGGCCTGAGAGTTGTAATTGCTTCTAGGCCAGTAGTTATCAGCAAGCCTGATTTAAGAATACACCAGAGAGTAGGGAGAGAGGTTTTGATTCCTCTAGTAGTCAGTGTCAGGTTTAAAAAAAAAAAAAAAAGTTAGAAAGGTCTAGAAAACTTATGACTAAGGAAGAGGGAGGGAATTCATCATAAAGTGGCAAATATATGAGAGAATTGGCACCTCATAGAACCACTCCTTGGAAATCAGTTCAGTACCAACTGGGTCCTGCAGCCTGGGGTGAGGAAGATGGGAAAAAGCACTTGGAAATGTAAAGGTAATAACTGCTGGAACCACACAGGTGGTTGAGGAGCAGAAACTTTCTCAGGCATGCTTCGAGGTTTCAATTTTAACATCCTCTCTGCTCTTGTAACTACAGGGCTTTATTCAGGCTCTTCTGGCCCAGGCTGCTAACACTTTTTATAAATTATGCAATATCAGTATAGTTCCCCAGCTGAGTGCCAAATGGTGTGTTTTGTACATGTCTTCAGTCAGTTTTAAGCAAACAGCAATAAATACTCTATGACTTAGGGTTGGGGAAGATTTTTAAAAAGCACTGTATTAGAACATTGTTAGTTAACAACCTCTTACTTTATGAGTCTGTTAATTTATACTCTAAAATTTATACCTATTCTGGGGACACAAGAGTGAATTAACTCTAATACGTTCAGATTCAACCTTGAGGAGGCC
>NW_007795709.1:0-1453 GCF_000696425.1 Galeopterus variegatus | reverse complement strand
AGATTTAATGCCAACAATAATAATGGTAATAATAATAACAGTAGCTAAAACTTGTTGAGTATGAGTATAAGCCCGCCCTAAGAACCGTATTATCTTATTTAATCCTCGTAACAATCATGTGAGGTAGGAGCAATAATTATGTCATTTCATAAGTAGGGAAATTCAGGTTCAATAATAAAGTTAGGAAATTTTAGTTTCCACAGTTGTAGTGGATTGAATTATGTTCCCCCAGAATTCATTGGAGCTTGAATTGTGTTCCCGAAATTTTTTGTATTAGAAACTTAGCCCCCACTGTGACTGTTAAGAGGGAAGGAAATCCTATTATGGTAACTGAAATGTGGAGCCTTAAAGAGGTGATTGGATTGTAGGACCGTGCCTTAGTGAGTGGATTAAAAATGGTGGTCGGGGTGTGGCTCTGAGGGCTTTAAAAGAACAGGAGAGTCTCTCTCTGTGCTCTCTCTTCCACCATCTTCCAATGTGAGACCCCTGGGTCACAGTCGCCACCACCAGATGGACTTTGCACTTCCCGGCCTCAGAAACTGTAAGCAATAAATTTCATTTTCTTTGTAAATCACCCAGTTTCAGGTATTTTGTTATAAGCAACGGAAATGGACTAATACAACAGTTAATAAGAGACAGAGCCAAGATCTGACTTTATGTTTGTCTGTGAAGACCTGAGCTCTTAAATACCATTTTAAATGTCTCTTATGTTGGATATTTTCAAGTATTTGAAGGACTTGCCTGTGGAAGAGGGGTCCCAGAAATTAAAACTAGGACAGATGATTAGCAGCTACCCAGCAGTAGATTCTTGAGTCAGTGTAACAAATTGTTTTCTAGATTGGAGGCTGGTGGATTCCCTAACACTGGTTATGTTCAGGTGGGTGCTAAGAGACTGGGTGGTGGTACAGAGTTGTTAGTTTGGGACAGGGGTGGGGAAGGACTATGTGATTTTTAGAGTCTCTTCTAACTCTGATATTTGGAGATTCCTTGTGTGTTTTCCTGTTTGTCAGGTATACTCTTTTAAAAAAAAATTAAATTGTTGTAAAATACACATACCATAAAATTTACCATTTTAACCATGTTTGTTTATACAGTTCAGTATTATGTATATTCACATTGTTGTGTAATCAATCTCCAGAACTTTTTCATCTTGGAAAACTGAAACTGTACCCACTAAATAACAAATCCCCATTTTCCCTACCTCCAGACCCAGGCAACCACCATTCTACTTTCTGCTTCTATGATTTAAAAAAATTTTTTAAATTTAATTTAATTTTTTTTTTACAGCCTACAGCACCCTGTTTCTGTTAATTTGACTACTCTAGATACCTTATATATAAGAGAAATCACAGGGTATTTGTCTTTTCATGACTAATTTCACTTAGCACGATGTCCTCAAGTTTCATCCATATTGTAGCATGTGTCAGGACTTCCTTTCTTTTTAAAGCTGAAT
>NW_007795708.1:0-1453 GCF_000696425.1 Galeopterus variegatus | reverse complement strand
GACCGTCTAGTCAGACTTTCAAAGATTACAATTTAGAATGCTAAATCTCTATCATTATTTAGACAAAAGACCCTATTTCAATCATACTGATGTCTTATGCCTTTATTTGCACTCCTATGAGTTATATTTTGAAACTCTTTCTTAAAAAAAAAATCTGTGAAAAGTGCCTGGAAGTGATATTATCTATCTTAATGAGTTTCAGGTTATTCTTAGCAACATTCCAACAAAGCTCTCAAGTAGCTCCAAGGAAGTAAAATATACAGGAAAAGTGAAAAACATCCCCCAGAAGCAAGGTCACATCTCCCTCCTTTCCTTCTCTAATCAATTTATCTTATTCCAAACCACCTAATATTTCACCAAAGTTATTATTTGGGCCTGCTTTCTTGATCTATGCAGAAAAACAACCTTTGCACTCATTAATTTTTTTGTGTTTTCTATTTCATTGATTTTTGTTCTTATTAATATTGCCTTCCTTCTACTTACTTTGGGTTCAACATGATCTTTTTCTAGACTGTTAGAGTGAAAGCCTATGTAATTTATTTCTTTTCTAATATAAGCATTTAAAGCTATAAACTTCACACTAAACCTGGCTTTAGCAGCATTCCACAAATTAGAATATTTTGTTTTCATTTTTAGTTAGTTGAAATTGTTTGATCTCCTCTGTAATTTCTTCAATGACCCATGAGTTATTTCAAAATATGTCACACAATTTGCAAATCATGTGTGTTATTGATTTCAATTTTAATTCCATTGTGGTCACAGTATATCTTTTTTATTTCAATAATTCAAAATTTATTTAGATTAGTTTTATGGCCCAGAACATGATCTATCTCTGAATGTTTCATAGGTTCATTCTCTATTGTTACTGGTGGTGTTCTATAAATATCAACTAGGCCAAGTTCCTTGATAGTGTGTTCAAGTCCTTATGTCCTTGTTGATATTCTGTCTGTTCTATCAATTACTGAGAGAAGAGTGTTAAAATATTCAACACAATTGTAGACTTAACTATGTTTCTTTAACAACTCTGTCTTTGCTTCAGGTATTTTGAAGCTGTATCATTAGGTGCATACACATTTAAGAATATTATATTTTATTAATGAATTGGCCCCTTTTTTACTATGAAATGTCCCTCTGTCTCTAGTAATCTTTGTTCTGAAATATATTTTATCCATGTTACAGCTTCTCCAGTTTTCTTATGTTTGTCATTATACAGCTTTTTTCATCTTTAATCTTTACCCTACTGTTTCTTTATATTTAAAATAGATTACTTTAAGACAGAATATATTTGGGTCTTGATTTTCTGTCCAGTCTCTCTTTCTTTTAATTAGAATTTAACTTAATGTAATTATTAAGATATTTGGGTTTAAATCTACCTTCTGACTCTGTGTTTCGTTTGTCACATCTGTTCTTTGTTCTTCTTTCTTCTTTTTTCCGCTCCTTTTGGATTGAGTAT
>NW_007795707.1:0-1453 GCF_000696425.1 Galeopterus variegatus | reverse complement strand
GGGATAATTCTTAGGTATGCTTTATGTGGTTTTCAGACTATCCTCGTCAGACTAAGCTTCCTATTCCTGCAGTTGTAGTTGACTTGACAATGTATCTTATTTTGTTACCTTTTGTTTCCTGTCTTACCTACTTACCCCTCTACTATTATTAGTTTTACTTCACAAATAAATTATCTGAATGTGAATCCTTGTCTCTAGTTTGCTGTGGGGAGAATCAAACTAATACAGTTTTAAAGCAAAAGATATCTTTGCAGTAAGCTCAGGCTGCCTCAAATATTTTTCTGATTAGGGCATTTTGAGCAGGGAGATGGCACAATTCTCAAAGTGTTACGTTGCACCAACAGAGGACACCAGAGTGAGACTGGAGAACAAGAGCTGGTCCTGTTCATTGTGTGTGCCTGTGTGTTTTCTTTTTCCACTAATCATATGGTACTTTTCTCTGTAGCAAAATCTGGTTCCAGCCTCAAATTTTTCATTCCCTTCAGAATTCATCTTAGTATTTATATGGATGTATTTTCTTCAATTTTGTAAATGCATGCTATTTTATAGTATGGATATAAAAACCGATCTATATTAGATTATTGTTTAAGAGATTTTCTCTCCCTCTATGCTTATTCCATAAAGGGAATAAATTTCCCATTCCAACTGGGAATGTGCGTATATCTGATATGAGTAGCGATCTGCAATGTGCTTATGTGTATTCATTTGCCTTCATGTGTTTCCACCATCATTATAAGAAGACCATACCCAGGTAGCCTGCTAGACGAGGAACAGGTAGCCTGCTAGATGAGGAAGAAGAGAAACATGAAGATCAGGGCCACCTTCATTGACTGCTCAATTACAGTGTGTAACAAGGCATATTAACTTATCCACAGTTTTTCGAGCCAAAAATATATCCTTATTGCTTTGCGACACTGGGATTTGTGTATGCAGCAGAAACTTAATGATATAGAACTTGACACCTTAAAGTGAGATACTCACATACACACACAGACACACAGACACAGACACACACACACACACGCTTTGAGGGATGTGGCCTTTTCTCCGCACAAGTTGGTAGATAGCAAACGATCAAAGGTGCAACAAAACCAGCATTTTATAATGCCTTTTAAAATAACAAGTTCTTTACTTTTATGAAGTCAAATGGATTAAACTTTTCTTTGTGGTTAAAATTTTGCGTGTGTGCATCTGCATGTTTGCATGTATATTCGCTTTTGTCATGTCTGTAACACAGCTGCTATCTGTGTTGCTATAATGTGTGATATAGATATCCAATTATTCCACCTACATACACTGAGAAGCAGATTCTTCCCCACAGATCTGTAGTGTAATCTGTCATATTAAAGTACCTGTGTATAATTTAGTCTGTTTTGGAACTTTTTATTGTGGTCTACTGTCTGTTCCTCTGTCCCTACAATAATATCACACTGCATTAATGATCATATGGTGA
>NW_007795706.1:1082-1453 GCF_000696425.1 Galeopterus variegatus | reverse complement strand
TTTTAAACTGCCACTAGCAACAGGAGTGTATAGCTTTTATTGCAAACTTGTAAGCATTTGCAGAGTGTAATATATATATATATATTTTTTGCAGCTTTCCAAAAAAAAAAAAAAAAAAAAAAAAAAAAAAAAGTATGGGGATCCAAATACTTGACCTTGGTGTACTTAGCACCATGCTCTACCAAGCGAGCTAACCAGCCAGCCCCAGAATAATTTTTAAAATATCAGGTGAAATATAATCTATATACCATCAAATTCACCCCTATAAACTGTACAATTCAGTGGAGGTTTTTTGTTTGTTTTTTTTATTGTTTGTTTTTTAAAATAATCCGAGCCCATGGCCTTGGTGTTATCAGCACCACACTCTCCCG
>NW_007795706.1:0-275 GCF_000696425.1 Galeopterus variegatus | reverse complement strand
ACCAAGCGAGCTAACCAGCCAGCCCCAGACTAATTTTTAACATATCAGGTGAAATATAATCTATATAACATCAAATTCACCCCTATTAAGTGTACAATTCAGTGGAGGTTTTTTGTTTGTTTGTTTGTTTGTTTGTTTGTTTGTTTGTTTTTTATAATGATCCGAGCCCATGGCCTTGGTGTTTTCAGCACCACAGTCTCCCGAGAGAGCCACCGGCTCACCCCAATTCAGTGGTTTTTTAGTATATTCACAGAGTTATGCAACCATCACTACTA
>NW_007795705.1:0-1453 GCF_000696425.1 Galeopterus variegatus | reverse complement strand
ATAGAATGTTCTGAATATGTCATTTAGGTCCATTTGGACCAAAAAGGGTTATTCAAATCTGCTGTTTTCTGATTGATTTTTTGTCTGGACAGTCTATTCAGTGTTGAAAGTGGAGCATTGAACTTCTCTACAACAATTATATTGTTTTCTTTTCCTCTCTTCACTTCTGTCAATATTTTCTTTAAATATTTAGTTGCACCAATGTTAGGTGCATATATATTTACAATTGTTATAGCTTCTTGATGATCTGATGTTATTATCATTAAATAATAATCTTTTATGTCTGTTTTTACAACTTTTGGCTTAAAGTCTATTTTGATTAATGTAACTATAGTCACTACTGCTCTATTTTTGGTTATCATCTGCATGGAATAACTTTTTCTATCCCTTCACTTAGATTTGAATGAGTTTTTTGAGACAGGGCTAGTTGTCCTTTTCATGGTTTCTCACAAGTTTGAATTGTGTCGGGCCTTAAAAACTAACGCCACCTTAAGTGACATTACAAGTGGCGCCATTATGGGCCCACAAGGGCGTATTAACATGGCAGCCTAAGATGGCACCGGGAGGAAGTAGGGTGGGAGTGTCTGCAGGAACCTTGCCTAAGCCTTTATTGGCCAAATACGTGCTTCTGTGCTTGTGAACACTGTGTGATTGCAATAGTTAGGCATTGAGACAGGATGCACGCTCTTGACCATTAAGCTGATAGGATTATGTTATAACCTCCCCTCCCCATCTGCCTATAAAAGCAAGTGATTGTGTGATAATAAACAGAACTGCTTGACAGAACCCCCACTGCATCTGAGTGTCCTGTAACCGGGCTGGTTGGGGCCGGTGGCTGTGCTCACCTTTCTTCACAGCTCTCTTCCCCTGTCTCCTCCTAACGGGGACCAGAGGGAAAGAGGAATCCGGGCCATTTGCTCACCCACCAAAAGGAACGAAGCTAGGGCTGTTTGGGTTGGCCGGCGGTGGACCCAACAAATGTGCTTGGTGTTGCCTTAACAGAAATACCTGAAACTGGGTAATTTATAAAGAACAGAGGTTTATTTGGCTTATGATTCTGGGACAGCTGCATCTGACATGGGCCTCAGGCTGCTTTTACTCATGGCGGAATGTGGCAGGCAGCCAGCAGGTACAAGCAGATCACATGGTGAGAGGAAGCCAGAGAGAGAGAAGTGCCAGGTCTTTTAAACAACCAGCTCTTGCGGGAACTAATCGAGCAAGAACTCACTCATTAATCCCCCCCCCCCCCAGGAAGAGCATTAGCACCATTCATGAGGGATCTGCTCCCATGACTCAATCAGTTTCCAACACTGCCACATTGGAGATCAAATTTCCACATGAGTTTTGGAGGGTACAACACATCCAAACTCCATCACAGCATATAGTTGAATCTTTTTTTTTTTTAACTCATTTGACCACTATATGTCTTTTGATTGGATAATTTAATCCATTT
>NW_007795704.1:0-514 GCF_000696425.1 Galeopterus variegatus | reverse complement strand
ATTATTGAATAATCTATAAAAATTTTCCTAAGAATATTCTGTTTGTCAAGGGTCAATTTTAATACTTAAAAATATAAAGTTGCTATCCTTGGTAAATTCTGGAACAACATCCTGGCAACTATCTGTTAATTATATGTCTCTATGAGTTAGATTGTTTTAACACCTTACCTCAGGTCAGTAGTTTATACCTGAGGTTTCTGATGGTGGTCTTTTAATAAAGAGAACAAATAATTACCCTCTGAGGTTTTTTTTTTTTCTTTTTTTTTTACCCCATCTTTCAGATTTATATGTTCAAAGTATTCTTGAAATAAAGTACATCTATAAGGATTTTTTTATTAGAAATTTCTGGATCAGCAATCATTCAATTTTTAAAAATTTGGAATAAAAGCTCAAGTGTATAAACTTGATATCAGAAGATATTAACTCTAAACACTCCTGTGGGCTGTGGGTGACCTTTTCTAAAAGTCTGTCTCTTCTTCAAATAGGTTATTTTGGTATAAGTAAAAGTTTCAAT
>NW_007795703.1:0-1453 GCF_000696425.1 Galeopterus variegatus | reverse complement strand
TCTCTGAAACCGCCCTCCCTGATCCCACTTTCACTATGGAAGTGAGGAAGCAAACCCAGATACCCAGGGTTAGGACAGCATAGGCTTCCTGCAAAACACCAGATATGGCAAGAACCCATATTGCCAAAAAGGTGAGTTCAGTCTATGATCCTTACAGAGCACAGGTTGTCTGTAACCTTATAACATAAAAATGAATAAAAATGACATACATAATGAAATATTACTTATGAAGCGAAACCAAAATTCCTGGGGCTTAAATAATTCTATGCATCAGTTAAAAAAAATCTATAAATGTCTATATTGTAAAGCAACATTAAATATTTAAGAAACAAAATAAATTATCCAGAACCATATTCTCTAATGTGATTTTGTCTTTAACTTTCCCAGGAAATGGCTACACAAACATGGTTTGGTCATAATCTCTGCTCTTGAGAACTAATAGTCAGGTGGAGAAGACAGGCATACAAACAGAAAACGTAGAGAAGAATGCAGTTACTGCAATAATGATGTACATGGAAGGTATTATGGAAGCATGGAGAGAAGTAAGCAAACCTATCCTGGAAGAGTCCGGGAGAGCTTTCTGGACAAGGAAATACACAGCTTCAGTAAAGCGATGTGTACCTGCCTCCTGATGGCCCTTATCACATCACACCGAAGTTGTCTGTCAACGTCCATCTACCCCCCAAATAGGGTTTCTCCAGGGTAAGAATTATGGCTTGTCCTTCATTGGTTATCACACCCCTAAATGCAATCTGATATGTTGTCTGTGTATTCAAAAAATATTTGTTAAAACAATACAAAGGAAAACAAAAAGGCAGGAAAGAAGGATGAAGAATGGAAGGAAGTTGAATAGGAGTTATCCAGAAGGGGAAGAAGTGAGTGCATGTTTCATTTCCAGCGAGGAAGGATCCTGGTCAGAAAAGTGGAGACAAGAAATAGCATGGCATGCAGAGATGGGCATGCAGAGAACATTAAATAAACTACAACATAGTGAGAAATAAAGATGAAGGGTTTAGCAGAGCTTGACCTCAGAGGATCACTTCAGCTATGCTGGAGAAGGGTCATCGTGGCAGAGCAGAGAAGCAGCCTGACAGACCTTCCAACTCGGATTCTACTATAGCTTAACTGTGGGGAAACAGTTTAATTTCTCAAGCCCCAATTCATTATAAAATGAGACAATGCTATGTCCTTGAAAGTGTAATCATGAGGAATACAGTGTGGTCGATGTGATGCAAGGTTGAATATATAGGGTTGATGTGACATAAGGTTTAGGTCAGTGGAAGGCAACCCCTTTGGTTTCCCTGCTCGTGGAGAAAAATCTTCAGCTGTTTCTGTCCAGTGCCAGTTTGATCAATGTCCCTCAGATGGTGTGTGGATGTGAGGAAATGGAACTTCCTGCCTTTTTGACATAGTTATCATAAGATGGAGAAAAATTAAGCTAATATATATATAT
>NW_007795702.1:0-1453 GCF_000696425.1 Galeopterus variegatus | reverse complement strand
CAGGCTGTTGAGGTCTGGGGAAACTCAAATTATATTTATCCAGAATTATCATTATCATCATCATTACCATCCTACTCTATACAAACTCAGTATAATAGCAGTTGTGCTTTATCACAACTTCTTTTTGGCTACGAAATGATTTTAGTCTGCATGTCCCATCCTAACTTCACCATTCTAGACTTGATATTCATCATGTGGCCCCCAGACCAGCAGCAGCAGCACCTGAGATCGGTTTAGAAATGCAGAATGTCACACCTCGCTCCAGGCCTGCTAAACCAGAATCTTCATTGTAAAAAAATTCCGCTGTGATTTATACAAATATCAAAGTTTGAGAAGTACTGCTCTTAAGGGGTGGTTCTTAACTTGGTTGCACTTTGGGATCACCTGGAGAGCTCTTAAGACATTTGGGTGCTTGGGTCCCACTTCAAAGCAATTAAATCAGAATCCCTGGGTATAGAACTAGGGCAGCAGTATTTTTTAAATCTTCCCAGGTGATTCTAATGGCCAGCCAGGGTTGAAAACCATTGCTCAAAGGGTCAGTCTCATTACATTTCAGGAAAGTTTTTACCATGGCTGCCCTCCTTACAGACTCAAATACTCATCCCTTCTCCTCCTACTGTGGGCTTACCTGCTCTGGCTCCCCTTATCTCAATAAATGATTCTTTGTCCAGTGATTGACAGGAGTCAACAGTGGAGGAGCTGGGAGATAAGGAAGAAATGAGCTCAGCTGATAAAATGGGTAATAAGGAGGCCAGCCCTGACACCAGCAAAATCTTGTGTCAAAGTGAAGTGACTGATAGGGAGAATTACAAAGGACCTTGTTAGTTGTGCAGAAGAGTCCATTTAATGTGCTGTGGGGAAAGGGAGGCCTTGACGATTGGAGAGAAGTGGGGAGAGAAGATATGATGAAGTTTAGCTTAGCTTGGTAAACTGAATCTGTATCCGAAAATACATATTTAACCACTTATAACCAAGCATCAAAATGATGATCACTTGGACATTTGCTGTGGATTCAATTGCAGCCCCCAGAGTCCATGTTGGAAACTTGACCCTTCTGTAACTGCTGAGGGTGGGAAGTCCTATTATGGTGATTGAAAGGTGGGTCTTTGAAGAGGTGATTAGATTGTGAGGACCATGCCCAAGTGAATGGATTAATCCATTGATGGTTCAGTGGTGGTCATGGATGTGGTTCTGAGGGCGTTAAGAGGAGCAGGAGTGAGGACTTAGCTCTTTCTTCTCTGCCATTCTCACCATGTGACACCTTGCATTGCTGTAGAGTCACCTCACCAGATATGTTTCCTGGACTTTGAACTTGCCAGCCTCTGAAACCGTAAGCAATAAATATTGTTTCTCTACACATTACCCAGTTTCAGGTACTTTATTATAAGCAACAGACATGGACTAATGCAGCATTCTTCTCAGAAAACTACCTACCAAGGTGTTTCCTATACTA
>NW_007795701.1:0-1453 GCF_000696425.1 Galeopterus variegatus | reverse complement strand
GGCAACCGTGGCTGTGGTGGGGGCAGGCTGGGGCAGAAGTAGAAGGAGGAGCTGAAGCTATGTGCCTCTTTCTCCTCTACTCCACCCTCGGTTTTCATGCTTCACAGGGTCTTCAACAGGCTCCCCCTGCCTTCCCACACCCTCCCACCAATGCTCACCCCTTATCTGCTAATTCTAACATCTGTGTAAATTCTGTGTCTGATTAGATCTCTGTGTAAATTCTGTGTCAGATTAGATTGATTGATTGTTCTCTTCTTTATGTATCATGTTTTCCTTCTTCTTGGCATTCTCTGTACTTTTTTACTGAATGCCAAACATTGTGAATTTTACTTTCTTTGTGCTAGACATTTAAGTATTCATATAAATATTCTTAAATTTTCTTCTGGGACACAGTAACATTTTTTAAAATTAGTTTTATTTTTTCAGGTTTGCTCTTTTTTTGTAATTATTTATTTATTAAGAATATTCATGAGATACAAAGCTGATTGTCACCCCTCTTGCCCATGATGTGAGGGCCAGATTCACACTGGGCGTGTACCCATTACCAGAAATTACCTTTGTAACCTTTTTACCACCCAATTAGCCCCCTGCCTCCCTCTCCCTCCCCCTCTCCCCTTCACTCCAATTTGTAGCCCTAGGAATGTTCCCTCACTCTGTTAGACCATGGCACTACTGTGGTCTTTCTTTTCTTGCTTCCTTTCTCTCTTAGCTACCACACATGAGTGAGCACATGTGGTATTTATCCCTCTATACATTGCTTGTTTCACTCAACATAAGTTTCTCCAAGTTCATCCATGTTGTTGCAAATAGGAGTATTTCATTCTTTAATATGGCAGAATAGTATTCCATAGTATAAATACCACAGTTTCCTTATGCAATCATTTATTGATGGACATGTAGGTTGGTTCCATAGCTTGGCTATTGTAAACAGAGCTACAATAAATATGGGAGTGCAGGTATCTCTTTGACATGATGATTTCCATTCCTCTGGATATATACCCAGAAGAGGGATTGCTGGCTCATGGAAGATCTATCTGTAGTTGTTTGAGAAACCTCCATATTGTTTTCCATAGTGGTTGTACTAATTAACAGTCCCACTAACAGTGCAGTAGTGTTCCCTTCTCTCCACACCCTTGCCAGCATTTGTTATTAACTGTCTTTTTGATTATAGCCAGTCAAAAAAGTGGAGTGAGGTGGTATCTCGTCTCTCCGCCACACCCTGGGCGTTAGCCCCAGATAAACTCCCTCTTCCCGGGAGGCAGATTCCATCTCTGGGGACCTCAGTTTGGAAGAACCCCTAACTGATTTCTGGTGGGGAGAGGGGAGCCCGGAGACCCCTCGAGCTACATTGAAGTTACTAGTGAGCTCTCCAGAAGGGCCGATCCGTGTGGGGGGGAGTCAAAGAGGAATTGTGTGCTGAGGAACCCTCCCCCAAGGAGTTCACTCCCGGCAG
>NW_007795700.1:0-1453 GCF_000696425.1 Galeopterus variegatus | reverse complement strand
ATTATTCTGGATTATCCAACTGGGCTCAGTGTAATCACAAGGGTCCTTATAAGAGGCAGACACAAAACAATCTGTCATGGTCCAAAGCCCCAGGTATACAAAGTCATTCTTATCAGGCAGGATATTCCAGGGCCTAGAGGTTATCTCCCAGAAGTTGTTCAAAAGCCAGTCCTTTCTTTGGAAAGTGCAGAGTTTGAGTACTCCCCAGTCTTTTACTACACAGAACACCATCCTGGCCTCAGCTTTCTTACAGCAAAATGCTCATGTTTATCTGAGCATCTACATTTAGATCAGATTTATATAACTCATACAGCAATAGTGTCAGTATGTATATGTCTAACGTTTGAAGGAATCACTGTTGGTTAGGGATAGATTTAAAGAAACAACTAATCTATCCTATAAAGTGTGTATATATACTTTTACGCTTTTGTGCTAATTTAATTATGAGTTTCTCCCTTTGCTCTACTACTATTTATAGCTTATCATAAATCATACAAAACTGTTTTGTAAGGAAATTAGCTGATGATTGCATAAATCCAATTCTTCCCCAAATCAGTCATTTTCCATTGGTGTCACATCCTGAGGAGGCTTTAATTCAACCTCCCAAAACATTCAATCATCAGTATCAGCATTATTGTATTGCAAAAGTAGAAAATCCCCCACACTTGTGTATGTACTATAGAGCTAACTTTGTTTTCCCTTTATATATAGCTAGCCCTTAATGATTAACTAAGATTGTATCAAAAGCAGACATTCTGTCTTGCCTGATACAGTCTCTCAAAGCAGGATGCAATGTGGCTGTTCATCACACTTGAAGATATCCCACGGCCTGTATACATCCCTCAAAGCATCCTGTCTCACCTGATATATTTTCCTATATAAACCTTAGTCCTCAGTTAATCAGGGAGACAGCTGGGACTTTACCCTCTGTCTCCCAGTAGACGTCTTCTAAAATAAAGAGCCTTTCCTTTAAGTTATGTCTGGTGAGTGTGATTGGCGATCCTATAGTGACGGGCATTCAGACCCACATGGTTAGGGATTCCCCAGACCAAGTTGGCCTCTCACACATTGCCTGACAGTGAAGGGGAATCCTATGGGACTCATTCGTTATCAGTATGACTTACATAGATGAGGCAGTTTAATTTTACCAACAATGCCAGTGTTACACCATATCTCTGTGTGGTCATGGTATGATTTAATTTTATTACAAAACAAATTAGTAAGAATTACAGAGGCATTCACTATGCCTTATCAACAGAATTGGCCCTTGAGCATATATCAGTTATTATTATTGTTACAAGTAGCAATGATTAGGTTATTCCTGGATTCCAGGTTAGTTGGAGACAAAGCTAGTCACACTGTTTCAGTTCATAGGCTTGTACTGAGACTAGTTTTCATTGCATTCTGTTATATAGCAGGGCTGACATGACTCCTTGTAGAGCTAGGGCTGGGT
>NW_007795699.1:0-1453 GCF_000696425.1 Galeopterus variegatus | reverse complement strand
AAAAAAAAAAAAAAAAAAAGACACTTCACAAAATAAGATCTATAGAGCTGGCTGGTTAGTTCAGTTGGTAAAAGCAATGCTGAACCCACCAAGGTCAGCTGCACCAGCCAGCTGCCAAAAAAAAAAAAAAATGCAGATGGCAAATAAGCATAATAAGATGCTCAACATCATATGTCATCGTGGAAATGCAAATTAAAATAAAAATGAGATATCTCTACACATCTAGTAGAATGGCCAAAATCCTGAACACTTAAAATACCAAATGATGGTGAGGATGTGAAGCAATAAGAACTCTTATTCATTGATGGTGGGAATGCAAAATGGTACAGCCACCTTGGAAGACAGTTTGGCAGTTTCTTACAACATTATAGTCTTACCAATATTTGATTTGTTACAAATTTGTATGAATTTCAAATTAGACTTTCCTCCCGAGCTGATCCCTTCAGAATTCAGAAACTATTTGTGAGTATTCTTATTTTTATGGCAATATGGTTATTTACATAAGTTCAATAAGAGTCTGTTCTCTTTAACAGGATACAATTGGAAATATTGGCTATATTACCAAGTCTTTGATTGGAATGTCATATTTGAAAATACGCATGGACTGCCTGGCTTCAGGGTTTCCCTACCTTACAATTAGTGAATAAAAAGCTGTCACTTCCTGGCAGGCCCAGGAACCTCAAGATATCAGATACAGTAGGCAAAGTCTAATGTCTGCCTTCTTTGGCTTCCTAGCACTGAAGTCTTTAACGTCGAATCTGAGATTTCTTGTCAAAATTTTCAGCAAAACAAAATTTCTTTTTAGCAAAACAAATTTAAAAAGAACCTATGTGGTTATTCTTGCTGCACTTATGTAAGTAACCAAGCAAATTGGTGTTACCTTGATTAACTTTGGTATAAATAAGGGTGACTATGGAGAGAAAAAAAGTATGTTTCAAAAGGAAACCATAGTACACCTATTATTAGATTGTAGCCCTATTCATGGTTTTTAAGTCTTTTATTATCTACCTGTAGACTGAACTTGATTCTGAATTCTTCTGGTTTTCTCTAATATCTGGCTATGACTCTCCAAGGAAGAACAAGATCTGCTCTGTTCCTGAAGCCCTACAAGCCAAAGCTGAATAGCTTAATGGAAATTTCAAGGGACAAGACTCATGCCCAATGTGTGAGCCACACAGAGAGAGTTCACCAAAAAATGCCCAATGTCATAACAGACATTCAAACTGCAAACCTGGGTGAGAAGTCACTGACTTCATGTTGTGAACAGCTTTTACTGAGACCATCAGAACAAGACTCTGTATCATAATGAAATTCTTATCCCTCTTAATTTTCCTTACACCTACATCTTTCACTTGACTGAGTAATGCTGTAATTAAAATTTCACAAACAGTGGCGGCTATGGATAACTTTGACAATATCCCTAGCACAATATTTTGTTCAAGATGTACTGATG
>NW_007795698.1:0-1453 GCF_000696425.1 Galeopterus variegatus | reverse complement strand
AGTGTGGAGCAGGAAAAGAACTGTTTCTTAGCTGCAAAAGCGAGTTTCTAAACAGGGAACACGGCGCCGGGGCCACTGTCGACGCTGCCAGGATCCCAGAGGCCGGGTCTGCGCTGAAGGCGGCCAGCTGCCCTATTCAGGATTCGAGGTTTTGGGCCAGCATAAAAGAAGATTCCTGGGAGCACCCGAGCCAAGCCGCGGGACCGAGTGAGCAGCCCGAGGCAGCGGCGGCCAAGGACGGGGACGGTGACGACGCAGAAGCGGAGAGGGAGCCCCCAGGCTGGCCCAGCCCCCCGTGAGTAACCCCTGGCCCGGCCCTGCTCGCGGGGCAGACGCCCGCCCGGCTTCCACCTACCCCACCAGGCCACTCACCGGCCCCGGGGCTGCCTCCATTTTCTTGGGTGGTGGTGGCTCCGCCCCGGCTCGGCCAGGCCTGTCCTCCTTGCCCAGCTTGGGTCCTCACTGAGCCTTCCCACTTGCTTGCCCTGGTGTGGGGCTTACCGGGGCCTGCGGGCCGGCCTCCCCTCCCACTCCCTCCATGGTTCTCTGGCAGGGCTGGTGGCATGGGGTGTCCCTGGCCAGCGCTGGGAGGGCAGGGAAGTGTGGGCCGGGCCGACTGTCACTCCACCACACCCTGGGCTCCAGCCCCCGGTAAACTTCTTGTTACTGGGAGGCAGATACCATCTCTGTGGCTACCAGTTCGGAAAAATGCCTAACCGATTTCTGGTTAGGAATAGTGTGGTCGGAGAGTTCCTGAGTTCACTTGAACCTGCCGGAGAGCTGACTGCGGGCAGGCACCAGAGTCAGTACGCGCCAGGGGGATTCAAAGGTGAACCATGTACGGCAGGCTCCTCCCCTGAGGAGCTCATGCTATGGTGTGGGAGATAAGACAAGTACACAAATAACTGCAATACCAGGAGGAAGGTGATAAGTGCCAAGAAAGATCTACACAGTGCTACAAAGGCACCCAAAGCGACCGGTCGTCTGCGCCTAGCAGAAACCTGGAAGACATCCTGGGCGAGGCGGTGCCGAGCAGGGTCGTGAAGGCCCAGCTGACAGATGAGGGTTGCAGAAGACACGTCCCAGCCCAGCCTAGTGTGCACAGAGCGGGGAGACATCCGGCTAGGGAGGCGGAGACTCGGCAGAAAACACACACCCTGTGGGGCCACCACTGCGAGATCCAGCAGCCCAGCCTAGTGCACACAGAGTGGGAGACATCCGGCTAGGGAGGCGGAGACTTGACAGAAACCACACACTCTGTGGGGCCGTCACTGCGTGATCCAGCAGCCCGGGCCAGAGAGCATGGAACAGGAAGAAGTCCTGCACGGGAAGTGGAAGCTCAGCAGAGACCACACAACCTGCAGTACCGCCCCGTGATCCAGCAGCCCAGCCGAGTCCAAGCTGACCAGAGAGGTGGCTCCCCGGAGAGGCCCCAAGACCCGAGGCAACCACA
>NW_007795697.1:0-1453 GCF_000696425.1 Galeopterus variegatus | reverse complement strand
TTTTTTGTAGAGGCTTTAAGCTGTTCAATCTATAGGATCATATCATCCACAAACAGGGAGAGTTTGACTTCATCTTTTACAATCTGGATGCCCTTTATTTCTTTCTCTCCTCCATTTGTTCTGGCTAGTACTTCCAACACTATGTTGAATAGGAGTGGTGAGAGTGGGCATCCTTGTCTAGTTCCTGTTCTTAAGGGAAAAGCTTTCAGCTTTTCCCCATTCAGGATGATATTGGCAGTGGGCAGGGGGCAGTGGGCTTTAATTATTTATTAAAACAAATAATATGGTTTTAATTGTGTCGAGATATTTTCCATCTATACATAACTTGTGGAGAGTCTTTATCATGAATGAATGTTGAATTTTGTCAAATGCTTTTTCAGTGTCTATAGAGATGATCATATGGATTTTTGTGTTTGCTTTTATTGATGTGGTGTATCACATTTATTGATTTGCATATGTTGAACCAACCTTGCATCCCTGGGATGAATTGCACTTATCATGGTGTATAATTTTGTGTATGTGTTGCTGTATTCGGTTAGCTAGTATTTTATTGAGGATTTTTGCATCTATATTCATCAAGGATTTGGCCTGATGTTTTCTATTTTTGTTGTATCTTTTACTTGTTTTGGTATCAGGGCTATGTTTGCCTCATAGAATGAGTTTGAGAGAATGGCTTCTGTTTCAATCTTTTGGAATAGTTTGTAGAGAATTGGTATCAATTCCTTTTTGAAGGTTTGGTAGAATTCCACAGTGAACCTGTCCAGTCCTGGGCTTTTCCTTGTTGGGAGACTTTTGATAACTGCGTCAATCTCTTTTATTGTTATTGGTCAGTTCAGATTTTCTATATCTTCTTGGCTCAGTTTTGGTAGTTTGTGTATGTCCTGAAATTTATCCATTTACTCCAGATTTTCAAGTTTGTTGGTATATAATTGTTTATAGTAGTCTGTAATGATTCCTTTTATTTCTGAGGTATTGGTTGTAATATCCTGTTTTTCATTTATAATTTTTGTTATTTGGGGCTTCTCTCAGTTATCCTTGCTAAAGGTTTGTCAATTTTATTTATCTTTACAAAAAAACAAGTTTTTGTTTCATTGCTCTTTTGTATTGTTTTTTTCAGGTTTCTATTTTACTTAGCTCTGCTCTGATCTTAATGATTTCTTTCCATCTACTAACTTTGAGTTTGGATTTTCCTGTTTTTCTAGTTCTTTAATGTGAAGTGTTAGGTTGTTTACTTGCTATCTTTCCATTCTTCTGAAGTAAGCATTTAATGGAGTAATTCTTGCCCTTTGTACTGCTTTTGCAGTATCCCACAGGTTTTGGTATGATGTGTCATTATTTTTATTAGTTTCAAGAAATTTTTTGATTTCTTATTTAATTTCTTCTTGAACCCACATGTCATTAAGTAGAATGTTGTTTAATTTCCATGTGCTTGTATAGTTTCCAGAGTTTCATT
>NW_007795696.1:0-1453 GCF_000696425.1 Galeopterus variegatus | reverse complement strand
GGCCAAGCCAACTCCTCACGCCAGAAGCAACCAAATGTCCCAGGAGAAGCTGGACAGGGTCTCTGTAGGAGACCTGATCCCATGGCTTTGCATTCTACACAGTTCCAGGGCAACCCTCATATAGTTCAGGTTGCAGGAGGCAGATAATGGAGTGGTAAGAAGAGAGAATGATGCAAATGTGGTGTTAAAACTGAAAGCAGGCTCTTGATCATCATATGAAACATCATAAACATAAATAGAGTTTGTGCCCTCCTTGACAGGGTGACAGTTCACTTCGGTGGGGACCTTAGGAGTAGGGGCACCAGAAGTACAACTTCAGGGAGCTGATTATATTTAACCAGTGTTGCAGCAGTGACCACCCAGGGCTGTGGAATGCACAGCCTGACTGTCAGGACATGATGGCTCTGCTACGGAGACCCAGAGAAGGTCAAGTCCACACTTAGGGTCAGGAGGCAGAGAACGGAGCCCACACCCACCACCTCCCCACTCTGCACTCAGGAGCCTGCTCAGCCGGCCTGTTGCAGAGGTGCCCTTTAGACTTCTTCAGGGACATAATGAGATCTGTTGTTCCAGGATGGTGGGTTTTTTTGTTAGTGTTGCTGATTTGTTTGTTTTTATTATGTAAAAAATATCCCATTGAAAACACAGCACTGCAGCTTTTCAGAGTAATTCTAAATTGTCAATCACAAAAGTTAATCCTAACACAGAAAAAGAAAGAGAATACCAGCACTTTATTTGAAGTTGCTCATTTTCGATGAGGATTCACATGCCTAGAGAGAGTCATAAGAATAATCTAAAGTCACACGGCACTTGAGAAGGACAGATGCAGAGGCCAGGACCCTGCTCTGCTCCCCAGGCCAGGGCTGTATCTACGACAACGCCAGGCCCTCCTGGGCTTCTCCACTTTGTATTTTCAAATGCTGCCTTCGAAGGAGATGTCAGCCACAGAAATATCTGACTTAAGATGAACAACACTCCCTCATGCTAAACCCGAACAGACGCCTGTAAGAATCTTGCAGCTTATGGTACCCAAGACCAAATTCATCCCTGTTGTCAGTCACAGAAAAAGCAATACCCAGGAGAGGTTGAGGTAAAGGTCTTTGCTGCTATGGATTTGTCCATGATGTGGATAAAACACATTAAAAAGAGGCAAAGCCATTATGGAAAATGCAAATTAACACCACAAAGAGACACACGACACACCTATCAATGGCTGAAACAAAAAACTGACACCACCAAGGCTGGATGTGGACAAACTGGATTCCTACACTGCTGGTGGGAATATAAAATCCTACAGCCATAGTTTGGCAATTTCTTATAAAATTAAATGTGCAATTACCATGCTCCCAGCTTTTGCTCAGGACGGATTTACAGCACAGAAATGAACACTTATGTTCACCCCAAAACCTGTGCAGGAATGTTTGTAGCAGCTTTATTCATAACAGCCCCAAAC
>NW_007795695.1:0-1453 GCF_000696425.1 Galeopterus variegatus | reverse complement strand
CATAATGTAAAGGTTACATTTCTTCCCAAATTGACCTATAGATTATTGCAGTCCCAATGGAAAAAAATAAAATGACAGTTTTGTGCGTAGGTGGGTATGTAACTTGGCAAGCTGACTCTGAAAGGATTATGGAAGTGTGGGGGACAAGATATTCTTGAAGAAGTAGAACGAGGTGGATGATTTCCCTTACAGACACAGACGAATTCAAAGCTGCAGTAATTAAGACAGTGTGGTATCAAGTACAAGAATAGACCAATGGAGCAAGGCCTTAAATGACGGGAAGAGAAGCGATGATATTTTAGGAGGAGGGAAAAAGCACGAAAGACTACATGGAATTTTCGTTTCTCCCTTCTTTCCTTTCCCCCACCTTCTTTCTTTCCTTCCTTTCTTCAATCAATCAACTGGTGTTTATTGGGTTCTTACTTATGTGCTGGGCCTTATGCTAGACCCTTGGGATAGAATGGTAAACAAGAAAACGCTGTATTTGTCTCATGGAATATCAGGATAATTGTAAACTGTGAAAAACAGGTTAATTTGATGGGAGAATCCAACTTTAGATAGATAGTGTAGTTGGGGAGGTCCTCTACAAGGAGGAGGCATGTGAGTTGAATCCAGAAGGCTGAGAATCAATGAGCTTAGTGAAGTCTAGTGGAAAAGCATTGCAGGCAAAGGGAATAACTGTACAAAGGTCCAAAGCCAGGAAAAGTTCTGTTCTGTGTGAGGAAGAGGTGAGGCCTCTACGGCTGGAGCAAAGGAGATTGGAAAGTTGGGCAGGGCCTGATTATGCAGAACTTTGTATACCATCATAAGGATTCTGGATTTTACTCTCAGAGCAATGGAAAACCACTAAGAGTCCCTCATAAAAATTTACCACTCTCACATAAGATTCTGATCGTGGGGACACCATGTGTATCTGTGTGTTTGTAGGGAGGGGGTGGTATATGGGAGCTCTCTGCTCAATTTCTCTGAAAATCTAAAACTGTCCTAAAGAATGAAGTTTATTAATTAAAACTATGAAACTAACCTGGGCTGTGTGATTTTTCTCCAGTAGTGCCCACAGCTCAGGTGCAAGGCATAGCACAGGGAAATATCTGGCTGTGCCTTCAGGGTAGGGTTTCACCGAATATAAAAAGGCAAAGGAAAAGGGGAAAGAGGGGAAAGGTGATTGAGTTTGTTTTCAAGAGTGTGTTATATTGATGGACCATGAAATCTGAGCCAAGCCATGAGGGCTGTGGAGTAGACCCCAAGAAAGTGTATGGTTGACGGGCGTGGTTAGGGAATGGTGAGTTGATCCGTATGTTAAGATCACGAAGGTGGGGTCAGCACCTGGAGAATTCTCAAGGTTGAGGTTATAAAGTAAACCTGCCCATTTCGTTTTTTTGTGTGTGTGTATTTTTTCGTGACCGGCAACGGATTGCAACCCTCAGTGTCGCGCCTGTACCGGACCGGGACC
>NW_007795694.1:0-1453 GCF_000696425.1 Galeopterus variegatus | reverse complement strand
GGCCGGTCCGTATGTGGGATCCGAACCCTCGGGGGGAGCACTGCCGCGCTTCCCAAGTGGCGCACTGTAGCAGTGCGCCACCGGGCCGGCCCCGACTCCTGTTAAATTCTTGAACATGCATATTAACTTTGAATGCCAAATTTTACCACTGTCTCAGAGGTGGGGACTAATGAATGTGAATGGAATACATATGACAACCCTAATAAAGAGAGCAGGGGGTAAAAGAATCTATATGGATGCACAGCTTCTGCATTTTATGTTTCTCAGAGCAAAAGTTGCACCAGACAAAGATGAACAGACAAGGAAGACATTAGATGAGGCTAATGCAATGGAGGAACAGGCCAGAACTCACTCTGAGTGCAACTCCATTGAAACAAAAGGGCTTTGAAGCACTGAAGTGAGAGGTGGGAAAGGACTTGAGGACTTTCACGGGAGGTGGACTGATGGGAGCTGTTTTCCAGCACACTGAGTTAATCCTCAGTTGGCAAATGTTGTTCTCTGTGACCAAGCCACACATGTTGGCTAACTGCTGCCCACTAAAGTTTGGCTCCTACCCTCCAACCGAAACTGGGGCATGGGGACCCTAACTTTCTGGGTGATTCCATTTCAAAGGGTGGCTCCCAGGTCTTTGAGAAAGATACTCCTGGGTTCTAAAGTTGCCAAGAGGCTTTTTTCAAGTTTCCATCTCAAAGGATCTGAGAAATAATGCACATTTACAAGTTGTCTAAAGTAAATGCTCTAAGAAGAGGGAGCACAGGGACCTTCATTCAAGCTGAGGTGAACTTCAAGGCGGCCTCGGTCACTTCAATTGGGAAAATATGAACCCTAACTAGACTGTGAAATGATTATGATATACTCATAGTACTATGGCCCCCCCAAACAACTTAAAAACCATGACAAAATCACTTTAAAAAAAAGTTGGATAACGTTAGTAGTCCTACACCTAGAAGATACAAATAAAGCAGCTACAATGTTCACATACAGGATTTTGTGGAAATCTAAGTTTTTATTTCTCTTGGTTAAATACCTAGGAGGGAAAGGTGGGTCATATGGTGAGTAAATCCCTCCCAGCTGGCCCTGGCAGACACCTCAGCTGCCACCCCAGCAGGATCTGGGTGGTGCCCATGCTTCTGTTCTTAGCTGCTCTCTGCTCCCATGTTCCCAGGGTAAGGGTAGGAGGACACACAGGCTCTGATCACAAAGCTGCCACCTCCTGTAGGAGCTGCTCGGCCAGGAATCCTGTTCCCCAGCAGGTCCCCCTTTGCTGGGCAGGGACCCAGTCCTGGGCAGTGCAATGAAAGCTCTGGGGCATGATGGGGAAAAAGGGGCCATTGCCCTCCACTTGAGCTCACTGCCCTCAAGCAGAGCACCCTCGATCCTCAGCAGGAGATGGGAAAGCTCCAAGGCTCAGGGGCGGATCCACAGGCTTTGCGCGTGCCTGTGTCGTGTGTGC
>NW_007795693.1:0-1453 GCF_000696425.1 Galeopterus variegatus | reverse complement strand
TTATGTGCCTCATCTGTAAGGTCCTGGGGGTCACACCACACTTGCCTATGACCTCACCCTGCATTGACCCTGGGGAAGGTTCCATCTGGGTTTGTCCCCTGCAGACCTTTGGCTATGAAGAGGCTGGTGCTGGGGAGAGCATCCCCTCAGGACCCCACAGCTGAGGAAGTGTCCCCACTGCCCTGCCAGGCCGGGCAACCCGGGTGTGTTCCCATGGTTCCTGGATAGTTGGCTCATTCCCTCCCTCTTCACTGAAAACAAACACAGAAGCCCATGGTGAGGTCAATTTCAGTTGAAGCTGCTTTGCATGAAAAACAAAAATTCTCTTTCCTCTTGGCGGAAATACTTACACCTAGAAGCTTTTTGAGTGTGGCTTCGAGGACCTGGCAGTCAGGAGGTGCAGGTTTCCTCTTGCTAGGGGAGATCACTCAACCAGATCTCCTGTGTAGGTGCTGTGTGCCAGGAGCCTTTCTAAGCACATAACACATCGGTCCTTGTGGCAGGTGCACCCTTTCCCTGGATTCTCTGATGCTGAGAAGTTGGTGCTTTGCCGGGCTCGCACAGCCTTGTAATCAGCAGAGCTTGGTCTCATGCCCAGGGTCCAGGACGAAGCGTTAGAGGTGTCTCTGAGATCTCTCCCAGTGCTCAAACTTCCCACCTCTCTAACTCCTGGGCTGTCTGACTGCAGGAGATCATCACCTGTACCTGTTTTAGTCTCTGGGCTAGGATGTCTTCTATGGCTTCATCCCACTGTGACCACGGGGGAAACAGCTTCACCTGCCTCCTGCAGCTTCCTTAACAGGGAAAAGGGGGTTAAGACACCAGAGCAGCCACAGCGGAGGTGTGGGTCTCACCCCCCAGCCTGTACTTTTCAAAAATTTAATTATTTTTTAAAATTAATTAATTATTTTACATTCAAGGATGTTGCAGAGCGGTGGGAGGGGCAGGTGGAAGGGGGTAGGGAAATGGAGGTGGGGGTGGGGCTGGTCCACACTGTACTACTTTTTGAGGGCAGAGACCCTATTTTCTTTACTTTTGTATAACTGTCTCCCTGCCCCATATTACAGAGTACATGGCATGTGGTAGATGCTCCTTAAATGTTTTTTTTTTTTTTAAAGTTGACCAGTAAGGGGTTCTTAACCCTTGACTTGGTGGTGTCAGCACCACACTGTCCCAAGTGAGCTGCGGGCCGGCCCAAATGTTTTCTTATTTAACCCAGTGATGAACCCTTTTGTAAAAATTCATACCATAATTGATCTCTGGTATACTTAATCACAAGATTTTTTTAAGTAAATATTCAGCAAATATTTAAGTGAGCGCATATACCAGGTGATAGTGATCCAATGGCAAGCAAAAAATAGCTCCTTACAGGCCTTCAGTCTTTTGGAGGAAGAACTTAATTAATTTGCCAAATACACATAAAATGACAGCTGTGATAATGTACTGAAGGAAA
>NW_007795692.1:0-1454 GCF_000696425.1 Galeopterus variegatus | reverse complement strand
GAATCTACAAAGAGCACAGATAAGCCACAGATAAGGTGACACGGATCTTCAGCACCCCCAGGAGATCAAGAAGACCGTGAACTTCCAACTCCTGTGGTGGACTTAACCACAGAACCAACTCTAAAGTGAGGGTGAAGGTGTGGGAGAAGAAAGCCTTGTAAACATCCGAAGTTCTGACAGAGGAAAAAATGCCACTTAAAAAATGGGAGGAACAGGAGAGAGTTTGGACAGAATCCCTTGAAATTCCTTGAGAATTAACGAGAAAACTAACTCATACAATGAAAGTATTCGGCAAGGTGGCGGGATATAAAATGAACATGCAGAAATAAAGAGTGTTTACAGACACAAATAATAACCCGTAAAAACATGTAAAGAGAAAATGCCATTTAAAAGCAACAAAAAAGATCAAATACGTAGGGATAAGCTCGACAAGAAACGTTCACAACCGATACGGAATGAAGCTACAAAGCACTCCTTACGTAACCAAAAGTAACTTGAACAAACAGAAGCATATCCCTTGTTTTTTAGCACATCTCACCATTATCAACGGTTAGTTCTCCCTAACTTAATTTACAAGTTTAATGGGATCCCAGTAAAAATAACGAGCTTATTTTCTGGAGTTAGACAAGTTGATACTGAAGTTCACAGCAAAAATAGTAAAAAAGAACAAAACACTGAAAAATAAAATAGATGAACCAGTTGTCCTCCCAGATAGTGAAACATTCTACAAGACCTGCCGTTGAAACAGGTGCTACTGCCACCTGAGTAAAGACCAGACCAACTTCTCGCAAGCACCCCTGGAGTGGACTGAATTATGCCCCCCAAAACTCACTGAAGCTTCAATTGTGTCCCCCAAGTTTTATGTATTGGAAACTTGGCCCCCACTGTGACTGTGAAGAGGGTGGGAAATCCTATTACGGTGATTGAAAGGTGGAGCCTTGAAGAGGCGATTGGATTGCATGTGACTGTTAAGAGGGTGGGAAATCCTATTATAGTAATTGAAAGGTGGAGCCTTGAAGAGCTGATTGGATTATAGGACCCTGCAGTAGTGAATGGATTAAAAATGGTGGTCACGGGCGTGGTTCTAGGGGCTTTAAAACAAGGGGAGAGCCTGACTCTCTCTCTCTGCTTCCACCATCTTGCGACATGAGACCCTGGGGTCACTGTCACCACCACCAGATGGACTTTGGATGTTCCAGCCTCAGAAACTGTAAGCAATAAATTTCATTTTCTTTATAAATCACTCGGTTTCAGATATTTTGTTATAAGCAACAGAAATGGACTAATACACCCTCTGAGAGAAATTGGTAAAGGACCACAAAAAAATGATTACATTGTGTAATGATAAATATAGTAATTTAAAAAATAATAAAAATTGAAAAAAAGTTAACAAAATAACAACAACAACAAAAAAAACCAGACCAGAGCACTAGATTAGAGGTCCATAAAATAAA
>NW_007795691.1:0-1454 GCF_000696425.1 Galeopterus variegatus | reverse complement strand
TTTTTTTTTTTTCAGGCTTGGATTTTGTGTGGAAAGATGATGATACTTACTGGTCCTGTGCTGGCACAGCATATGTTTTAAATCAGTGTTTTGGGGAACAGTGACAGATTTGCCTTGAACTATGAACATGAAGAACCCAACAGCAATACTGAAATTAGCAGCATGATCTTAGAAAAGAGAATCTATTTTCTTATTAAGAATGAACTGATATCATTGCCTCCTTGGTAATTTTACATTCCTAGACAATTATGCCAGATCAGACTCTGCTTATTTGAAGATTACTGAGAAAAATGATTCAATTATAGTCTCTTGTTTTACTCAAAAGGCAACCAAAATGTAACTAAGAAAATCCCACTAGAGGGCTGGCGCTCCCACCGAGGGTTCGGATCCCATGTGGAGACCGGTTCCCGCTCACTGGCTGAGTGCGGTGCGGGCGCAACACTGAGGGTTGCGATCCTGTTACCGGTCAGTAAAAAAGACAAAAAGGAAAAAAACAAAATCCCACTAGAGAGAAATTTGAAGCAGGTAATATTTTAATCGATATTCTTGGGACATTTTATTGGAAATGTCAAAGAACAGGATCAATCAAAATCTCTAACACTAATGCCACAAAGTATTTTCAATGATCTGTGATTTCTGACATGTGCATCTCTCTAATTTGCTACCTTTATTCATCCAAATTCTCTTTCTTTCTTTTATTCCCCCCAAATATCTTCCCCATTTATTTTTCTGCATACTGATCAGGACTTGAGAATGGAGTCCACAAAACATAGAAATCCTTCCAGATAAACAGATGATTCACTAAGTTTATAACCAATTGATTGAGAGAGAAGAAACAGGATTCTATCAAAAACTTTGGAGCTTTTGTTTTGAATTTAGAGATGCTGGCAGGAGTATGGGAGTGGAGTCATCCCAAATCAAGTCATTTATGGATTACACATGTACCTATAGAAAATTTCTCTTAAAAGAAGTTTTCTGAGAAACTTTCAGATGCAAATTTACTCAAATAACATTTAAAATTAGCTATCTACTTCTCCATATTTCCCCATTTAATTCTTATAAAGGATACCTATTTTCTATAAAAGAATCCTAGTGTTTGAAGGCAGGAATAGAATACTAAGTTGGATATCATCCCAATATTGTGATCATATGATTTGCTAGAAAATAAAGTGAAGAATAAATTAAATATGTATTATTGCCATCTTTGTATATCTGTATTAGGCAGGTGGTAGGAATAAGCCAGCTATTTCTATATTGACTTGTAGAACCAGTTATAGATATAATTATGAAACCAAATGCAAATAGGTACTCACTCTGGGGACAGAAAATTATTTTTGCAATGAAATTCCTATGAGTTTCAATAATATCACTGAAATACACACATGCATATATAATACATATATATTCTTTCTTCATGTCTCTGTCTCTGTCTCTCTTTGTCACACACACACACA
>NW_007795690.1:1198-1454 GCF_000696425.1 Galeopterus variegatus | reverse complement strand
CATTTATCTAAGTAAACTCATCAGACCAAGCACATCGTTCTAAGTAAACTCATCACACCAAGCTCATTTATCTAAGTAAACTCATCAGACCAAGCACATCGTTCTAACTAAACTCATCACACCAAGCTCATCGGTCTAAGTAAAGTCATCAGACCGAACTCATCGATGTAAGTAAACTCATCAGACCAAGCTCATGGATCAAATTAAACTCATCACACCGAGCTCATCGGTCTAAGTAAAGTCATCAGACCGAACT
>NW_007795690.1:0-250 GCF_000696425.1 Galeopterus variegatus | reverse complement strand
CATGAGACAATCGAAAGTAATCAGACCAACGTAATCAATCTAGGAAAACTAATCAGACCAAGCTCATCGATCTAGGTAAACTCATCAGACCCAGCAAATCGATCTAATTAAACTCACCATACCAAGCTCATCGATCTACGTAAACTCATCAGAGCAAGCTAATCCATCAAAGTAAACTCATCAGAAACAGCTCATAGATCTAAGTAAACTCATCATACCAAGCTCATCGATCTACGTAAACTAATCAGAG
>NW_007795689.1:0-1454 GCF_000696425.1 Galeopterus variegatus | reverse complement strand
AGCTCTCAGGAAGAGAGACATGGGCAGCGGCTAAAGGGCGCCTTGGGCAGAAGATGTGTTCTCTTTTAATACAGGATGCTAATGGGAACAGTCCAGTAAGGTGGGGACACTGTTAGTGTGTAAGAGAGAGAGCAGAAGCTGCGTCCTTCAGGGGTTGAGGGGGAAGAGACCTCTAAAGTGGAGGGACCCATTATAAGTAGTGATGTCAGAGGTGAGGTCCGGGGGGCCCAAGAGTCAGCCTCAGCCCACCCCGTCCTCTTACCAGACTCTTGACTCTGCCGCAGGAAGGAATTCAAGGGCAGAGTCACCGTGGAAAGTGAGAACAGGTTTAATTAAAATGGATAAGAAATACAGGTTCCAGACAGAGAGTGACGCATAACTCCAGAGACTGAGCAGGGCCCACACCAGCACCATGTTTAACACAAAAGCAACTTCAGTGCAGACATCAAGTCTAACAAAAAAGCCAGAAAAATATACTTAAAGCTCAGCACAAAGTGCAGGCTGTCTCAAGAAAGTGAGGAGCTGCCTGCTGAAAGTAAGTTCAATACAAAGTGAAGTATTCACACCTCAGACAAGGAAGTACAGGTGGCCTCCAGGAAAGTGAGCGGCAACCCTGCCTTTGCCTACGATTCAGCTTTTATAGTTTTTCTTCCTAATGAATATTCAGTTAAGGGGGTGGCTCCCAGTTATGTACCAGTCAGTCCTTTCCTGGAGCATGTTCATTGGTCAGACCCTATCACATGCACCAGGCATATTCAAGAACGTTCTGTGCTCTCTATCAAGCATGCCCAGTCACTGGATTTGAATAAGCCAGCCCTTTGTGTTCTCATTTTCCCCTGCTGGTGCTAAAACTAGGTCTAACTGGCAACAGTGACCTTCCTCTAGGGGAGAGCCCAGAGGAGGGGCCCGAGACCTCAGGGAGGGCTGGAAACCAGAGGCCTGTCCTGAGACCTGAATCCAGTGAAACTGACACCTTCTGTATCAGGAGCACATCAATTCATCCGCAACAACAAAACCTGTTCAATTTCCCATCTTCCCTGAACAAATATCCCCCTCCCTCTCCCTCCACCTCTCTCTCCCTCTCTCTCCCCCTCCCCCCCTTCCACATAGTATCTAGTATCCATCAGCAGCCCATGGAACTTATGTCTCGAGGGGCATGCACTGGAAAGTGCGACTTTGGGACTGCAGAGTTGGATAAGGAGTGGGGACTTTGTGAAATTGACCAGCTCTGTGATTCATGGGACAATTCTATGATTGGAACTATAGTGTACTTCAAGAATATAAGTGATTTCAAATGTTAATGTATTGCGTCGAAGACTAAGCCAACTTACTAAAGAGGTTTTCAGAAACAAATATGAAGAAAATTAAATGCAGTGAACTGACAGTGACTATCTGGGGAGTTTGGATGATTAAGGAAGGCCCTAGAGCCCTAAATGACAAAAATGGTGGCAGCT
>NW_007795688.1:0-1454 GCF_000696425.1 Galeopterus variegatus | reverse complement strand
TCTCCTGGCTCGGCCAGGGCTGGATTCCTGGGTGCAGGTGGATGGGACCAGCGTTATCCCAATGGCAAGGCAGCCCCTGCAAGCCGCATCCCCTGGTTATTCCGCGGTTACAAATTACCCCACCTCTCAGGGGCTTACAGCGAAGGCTTCTGTCTCATGCACTCCATGGACCCACAGGTCAGCCCCATAGTTTGCTGTGCAGGGTCTGAGCCGCAGGCAGAGTCCCAGGTGGGGCACAGTCTCGTGGCTACACCAGCGGCACTTGAAGCTTCCACGCAGATGACCTCTCCTGTTCCATTGACCAAAGTAAGCGACGAGCAGCCCAGCAGCACTGAGGCCGAAGTGAAGGCTCGTCCTGCAGGAGGCACCACCAAGCCACAAGGTAACGGTAGAGATGTCCCGTTCTCTTAAGGAGAGGAGCCAGCAATCATTGAAAAGAAAAATGTGACATCTCCTAATCAGTTTTGGCGAGTCATAAGCCCACACTTTGGTCTCTGTCTGTTCAGCCCCCGCACCTGTCTCCCCTGGGTGGGGAAGAGTGGGAAATTTTCACATCCTCTCTCTTCTAAGCCCCAAGACTGCACTCTACGTTGGAGGTTCTCAAACCAGGTTCCCCCAGTTGGTTCTGGCGGCAGAAAGGAGTTGGGATTGGAGGGATTCCGTTAGCCCGAGGGGCTGTGCTTCCATTGCCCTTGTGTGTTGGGAGATTCCCCGTGAGATTCTGAGAACGTGAAGTCTCTGCAGCTGAAAAGCACATTTGCAAACAACTGTTTTATCTCGATCAGTCCCCCTCACAGCCCCAAGCAGCAGGAGCTTCTTTATGCATCCCGAGGACGAAGACCCCCAGAGAGAAGTGACCCATCCAGGTGTGTACAGCTGGCATTGTGGGGGGCCAGGTATGAACCCAGATGTGCCCACCTGGAGGTTCTTTGCCACAAATCAAACCATCTCTGAGCAAGGGGCACACTGTGGAAGGCTGACCTTTGACCCCCAAGGATGTCCCATTCTAATCCCTGGCAACTGTGAATGCACTACCTTACAAGGCAAAAGGGACTCTTCAGATGTGATGAAGTTAAGGTTCTTGAGATGGACATTATCCCAGATTATCCAGGTGGGTCTGGTGTACTCACAAGATCCTCAGAGAGGGAGGCGGGAGGGTCAGACAGAAAGGAAGTGACATCACATCCGAAGCAGATCGGTGATGGAATTGAACAATGCTCACTGCTGTGTCTGAGTGTGGAGGAAGGAGCCACAATCCAAGCAATGCAGGCGGCCCCCGGGAGCTGGAAAGGGCCACCAATGGATTCTCTCCAGAGCTTGCAGAAGAACCAGCCTTGCTGACACCTTGATTTTAGCCCGGAGAGACTGATTTCAGACTTCTGACTTCCAGAAGTGGAAGAGAATAAATCTGTGTTGTTTTAAGCTACTAAATCTGTGCTCATTTGTTCCAGGAG
>NW_007795687.1:0-1454 GCF_000696425.1 Galeopterus variegatus | reverse complement strand
ATGGCATTACCTATTTGAATTGATAAACTTTGCCTTTTGACTCTTCCTGAAATATGACCCCTCCTTTAAAGGATGAAGAATGGCCCTCCCTGGGGGTTTCTAAAAATGGGCTGCAGGTTCTGAAGGCATTTCTAAGAGATATTTAAGGCAGTGGCTCTGCACTCTGGCTGCCATTGGACTCCACGGAGTAGAATGAAAACCAAACATGCATGTCAGATCTCACCCTCAGAGACCCTGTTTAAGAAGTCTGAGGTGCAGCCTGGTGGGAATATTTTTGCTCTCCAGGTGACTGTAACATGCAGCCAAGGTTGAGAACCACTGTTAAACACTGGCAAAATCACTGGGACCATAAATTCATGCATTGGGTGCCCCATTAGGATGGTGTTAGGTGGCTACCTGCACATTGTGAAAATTTACAAAAGTTTCATCACACAGATGAAGAAATGGAGGCTCATAAAGAATATGTGCTTGCCCAAGATCTTGGAGCTGAAAATATCAGTGCAGGCCCCTTGAACGACATTTGTCCAGCACTCTGCATGGTGGTCTGTCTCCTAATTCTACATCCAGAATCCCTCCCACTGTTCCAGAGCTTTATGTAGTGCCACCCTTTAAAATCTGGTCTGTGAGTATGCTTTATTTGGCATACACAGTATTTTATAAAAATCCAAATTGGACAGCTAAAAATCATATGATTTGACTTTAAAAATCTGGATTTCTGGCCAACACTGCAACACTCTCACTAGGCAGAGCTCACCTGGAGCTGGCTCAGTGGCGCCCTCCTTTGTTGGTTCCAATAGCAAACTCTTCCCCCCCACATCCCCTGAGACCCGTTGACTTGACCTGCCTGGCCACGGGGCATTGATGCCTGTGACCCAGCACTACATTATTAATAGAGGTGAAGCTTCACAGGACTGTTAAGTGGGGACAACACCCACATAGATATATTATGCTTACTGAAAAAATCAGTCTTTGTTTTTTATCTAAAGACACTGACTTCAGACTTGACACACAATTACAGCAATCCAGATGATAATGATAGAACGAAAATACCACATTGACAAAGTGTTTCATCGTTTTCAAATTACTTTCATGTACATTAACTTGTTTGAGTTAGAAAACCCAGGAGTTCATCTCAGCCTTCCCTCTCTGTCTCCACTCTATCGCAGTTGCAATGGCCTAGAGATGAATCCAGATCAGAGGCCATTGGACAATCAGAACAGAAACCTCTGAGCACAGGAAGACATTGTTCCTGTTGCTCCTTAGAAATGCAGAAGTAAGGGGAGAAATGTGACTCCAACATACGATAAAAGGACAGAATACAGTCTAGCACACACAAGTTGATAGTAACTATGAATATATTCATACACATTTAACAAAAGTCAAGCAAATCTGAAAGGTCCATGTAATTTTTTATTTGTGGTTGCCTTTATGTTTCTAAGTAAAAAAAAAAAAAA
>NW_007795686.1:0-1454 GCF_000696425.1 Galeopterus variegatus | reverse complement strand
TAAGTGCCTGGCATTGTTGGGTGCTGGAGATACAGCTATGAACAGAAACAGAGACCATTCCTGCCCTCATGGAGCCGATGACCAAGTGAGAGAGGCAGAGATTACCCATATAATCAGTGCGTGACCATTTCAAAGTGAGGTCAATGCTGTCCATGAAGAAACACAGTTCTATGTGTGTGAATAAAAATGGAAACTGATCTGCAGCAGCAATCAGAGAAGGTTCCAGGGGAGTCGCTGCTTGAGCAGGATAAGCAGAGACCACCATTCAGGTGAGGGCTGGCAGGGAGTGGGCGGAGGGAACCATACCTACAGAACACAGAGAGAAGAGGTGGGTTCCATCTAGCTGGTGCTTAAGCCAATCCTGACCACACAGGGAACTCCCAGGAGCTCACCTCCTCTGTAGGGTACTCTAGCATTGATCAGACTGCCATATTCTTTGTGATGTGGTGACAGACACATGCTCTTCCTTGTCTCTACACCCTTGTACATGCTGTCATCGCCTCCCACCATCCCTGCCTTGTCCCTTGCTCATTCTGGCTCATTCTATCAGATTCAGCTTATGCATCACCTCCTCCAAGAAGCTCTCAACTAACTCCTTCCCCCAAGCTGGCTGCTTCTAGCTCCCACAATATCTTCTGCATATCTCCATGGTGCCATAAGATATCGCAAATATTTGTCTAAACAGTTCCTAGTATACAGTAGTCACTCAGTGAGTACTGGTTGAGTTAACATATATAACAAAGGATTAATATACACCATATGTAAAGTACTCTGAAAAACAAATTGGAAAACACAAAGACCTAGTTAGTAAAATGGGGAAAGAATTGAAATAATAGCTAATATTTATCAAATGTCTACTACAACATGCCAGGTAATGTTTAAGGGCTTTTGATAAATTAATTCACTTATTCTGTACCCGTATCCCATGAGTTGTGGCTATATCTACATCTTTATAAAGGAAGAATCTGGCCCAAAGAGGCTGACTTGCCTGCGGTGTCATGGCTGGACGCTCCCGACCACCCACCACACAGCGTTTCAGAAGCAGGACTCACTCGGGCAGCTCCCAGGGAAAGAGACCCAGCAGCAAGAACACGAGAAGATGCACACCCTCGTTTGTGAACGAAAATTAAAACAACAGAGCTTGGAAAAGCATTACAAAGACAGACAACAGCCAAGGCTGGCAAGAGCGTGGGCCTCTGCAGGCCGCCCAAACGTCCGTCAAAGAGAGGAACAGTTAAATCCCTGCACACCATAAAATCCAAAGCAGCTCAAAAGAGGAAAGCAGATCCACATGTCCTAACTCAGAGACTCTGAGTTCCAAGATGGGTTTTAAGTTTAAAAAGCAAGGTGCAGAAAAAGGCGTTCTCGCCACCTCCGGTCTTCACCCACATGTTGCCTCCATAAGGTGCTGGTTATGCCTCCTCGTACAGAGAGGAAGGTGGGATCAGTCCCGC
>NW_007795685.1:0-1454 GCF_000696425.1 Galeopterus variegatus | reverse complement strand
GCCATCCCTATATAGGATCCGAACCCGCAGCCTCAGTGCTACCAGCACCACACTCTCCCGAGTGAGCCACAGGGCCAGCCCAGAAAATTTTCATTTTTAATTGCCTTCTTCTTTACAGTAGGCACATCGCTGTGGTCCCACTGCTGGGTGGCCTTTGAGGCTAGATGGTGCGGCTTTGGGGGTCTTACCCATGCCTGCTTATTTTTCCTGGTGGGTGCTTTAGTAGGTTTTGGCTGTTCGTGTCTGAGAACTGCAGGCAACAGAAAAATTTGTTGCCTCATTTTGTGCTGCTTTTGTCTTTCTTGTGCTTATTTGTGGCTATCAAACACCCTAAAAGAAATCTTAACAGAGACATCAGCATTAGAATTCCCCTCCACTCTTTGAAGCTTTTTTGTTATGTCTGGAGCATTCTGGCTAAGAAAATTCACATTAACCTGCCTCATATTATCTGGGTGCTCTGTGTCTATGTCAGTATGTTGACCATAGTCTTCAAAAACTTTTCTAGGAAGGCAGAGGGATTCTTCTTTTTTCTTTCTTGAACGTCTTGGACCTTGTTTAAACTTAGATTTGGGGACCCTTTTTTTCATTCCTGATGTTAAACACATTTTGTAGTCATCTAACTTTGCTCAGTCTCCAGGGTCATTTGGATCTAACCTTGGTTCAGTTCTAGGTGCTGCTTGAACTGCCGGAGTATTAACTGAATTGTTAGGTTGCAACTCATGAAGTCTCTCAGCCTCCTGACAGTGCTTTCCTAACATCACTTTATGTTCCTCTGGGGTAAGGAGAGTATTCATGAAGTCCTTAATGCTAGCCCAATTAGAATTATGAGTTGCAAGGATGGATGTGAATAGGCTCTCCATATTTTTTTGAATTATCCCAATAGGAGGGCATGTTATTCTTCCAATTGTGTGGATATGATGTTGAGAAATGGGACTGCACATATAAAATCCTCTGGGCTGGGCTTGGTCATCAAGACCTACAAGAACTTGCCTCAAAGAGAATTGCCCTGCCTGACACTGAGTGTTCCCTAGGCTGAATTGAGTACCTTGTCATATGTGGTCAGGAAAACTGTTCCCTGTTGACAAAGCAGGGCTCAGAATTGGACCTGGAGCTACAGAGGCCTTCCTCTTTATATGGGGGTGAAGAGGCAGGAAAAGGCTGGGCAGAAGACTTGTCATCAAGTAAGACATGATGAGGTCTTCTTCCGGTCTTGATTATGGCAGAACCAACTTTTTCTGGGGATCTTTCCTCTAAACCATGACCACACATATTTTTTATGTTTTTGTTTTGATATAAGGACATAAAAAACTGTATGTCATTGTGTTTTTTCTCTCTTATCGAACAAATCTAATTGCAGATTGGTGTTAGAATTTAAAGACATTGGGGCCGGCCTGGTGGCGCACTGCTATAGTGTGCTGCTTGGGAAGCGCAGCGGCGCTCCCGCCGAGGGTTCG
>NW_007795684.1:0-1454 GCF_000696425.1 Galeopterus variegatus | reverse complement strand
GCACTCAGGATCGCGCTGTGTCCCGACACGGGTGCTCCATTCCCGCCGCCATTTTCCCTGAAGCTATTCTAACATTTTAAAGTAAGTTTCAAAATAGCATTATCTTTGTAGTTCCTTAGTGTGTATAAGAAAATCTCAGCAATATAAAAAAGTATTTATGCATAATGGATACGTTTAATTCTATTTGCCATCACATAATTTTGATTAATATCAGTATATTTTAGATAAGACATATTAAAGTTGTACTCTTTAATTTTCGGTGGTTTTGCTCACTGTGTGTTTTTCTTAATAATTTACATCAGGCTATGAGAGAATGATGCCCCCACCTACAGTGAATCCACATTATGGAAATGATGCTAATTTTTTGTTTGCTATGGATGAAACTTAGATCTAGAACACTAACATAAATGTATTCTACTCAAAAACTTAGAGTTCACTGTGTTTCTGTGTTCTAATTTCACAATCCCAGGAGAGGAAAAATGGATTGGTTCAACTTGTACTAGGAGCTCTACAGTACTTTGAGTTATAACCAGAAGTATACCGCCACTGAACTAGGCAATAGCTACAATTTACATCTTCTACATTTGATGAAGGTCCCATTGAATAGGCTGGTGTGTACAATCTATGCAGGATATTCTATCTCATTAGGAGAAATTCCTTATGAAAATAACTTTAACATGAAGTACAAAATGAATAAGAAACCCCTACTTCAAAGATTATTACTTGGGTACCACTAAAAAGTACTGCAGCTTTTAAATTCCAAAGAGTTTTCTATAAATACACCTGGAAATATCAGTTCAAGTACAAAAGAATATAAACAAAAACAAAGACAAACACACACAGTCACTCATTAATGGCAATACTAATTAGAAAACTATTAAATTAAGAATTTATTGTGATTAAATGTTAATGAGTATAATATAATTTTTGAAGTATTTATTTTCTTCCATAATTTTGGATATGTCCTGTACTTATAAATACTAAGTGTTTTTTTCCCTACCTTTTTTCGTCAGGAAACATTTCTCTACTATTCATTCAAAATAGTATAATTTGGAAATATCTTTTCTTGAATAAATATTTTTAAAATGTTGTTTTATATAATGTGCGCATGAGGAGTTATAAATTAGGATTGGTACTCTATATCCCCTAATTTGTTATTTCTTCAGTCCCAGCAGGCTCTTGTGAATGATCCTTGGAAACAGCAGTAAATGTGCATTTTAAAGACCTAGTGAAATGTAGGAGGCAGCATTATTTTGGTACTAAAGTATGAATGTTTGCAATAAATAATTTTCCTGGTTTTGCATCTATTTATATTGAAACTGGTGAATGGACTGAAGTACAAATGGAAAATGGGGAGGGGAAATACTAAGTGATTGCTTTGAGTGTTCCGTAGTATTCACTTTCATATTTTAGAAAGAAAGGTCGTAGTTTAAAAAGAATGGTGGTACTACAGA
>NW_007795683.1:0-1454 GCF_000696425.1 Galeopterus variegatus | reverse complement strand
CTAACTTCTAATTCCTTTTTATTTAGCCTAGTGGTTCTCATTCAACTGTGATTTTGCTTTCCAGAGACATTTCTAGAGACATTTTTGATTGTCACTAGAAGGGTGCTACTGGGGAGGGAGGGTGCTACTGGCATCTAGTGGGTCCGGGATGTTGCCAACATCCTTCTAAGTGGAGGACAGTCCCCCCAAACAAAGAATTATCTAGATCAAGAGGTCAGTACTGACAAAGTTGAGAAACTCCGACCAAATGTGGCTATGACCTCACATCCATCCTCACTGCCGAAATGTTCTGTTTCAATGTTTTCAGCCTTGTCCTTTACTGAAGTCTTTTATTTTTTCCTTGTTCTCCTTTATATCTATTGTCTTTGTGCTTATGGAGCCAAGTGCACAGGTCATCGCTGGCCCTGGTCTTACTCCTCAATGCCAGGCGCACCCATTGATTGTTATGACAGTGTCATCTTTGATAATCATGCCAAACTTTTTTCTTTCCTCTTACTTGCATCTATTCCAATTCAGTTTGCTTTTAGCAAACTGACCCTTGGCAGTTTTTCATTATTTTGGCCATACTTTCACTCTTTGGACTCGGCATTGCTCTTTGGTTTCCTCAGCTGTTATTTTTGGGGACTGGGTACTAGATAACTTGATATCCCATCCTTCCTTGAAGAAATTAATTGCCCTGACTCTAGTCTTCATATCCCAGGCTAACTCACTTGGCCAATTAGTAGCCTAAGCTCATCTACATCTCACAATGATAAGTGGGTTCTACACTTAGTGATAATGCAAAGGAGGCTGAATTCTCACACACCAGAAGCACACAAATGTGTATTCACTTGAAACAGGAGGAAGCTCAGCTGGGAGATCTTCAGGGTAACTATACACTGACACAAGAGTATTAGATACACAGACACATTACTTAAGAGCAAATGAAGGTTTTATTCAGATTTACTTTTATTTTTTGTATTTTGGTGGCTGGCCAGTAAGGGGAACTGAACCCTTGACCTTGATGCTATCAGCATCACACTCTAACCAAGTGAGCTAATTGGCCAGCCTAGATTTATTTGTTTTCTGTCTGATACATTCCATAGTGCCTTAGGTTTATGATTTAAACTAAGCAACTGAAATGAGTAGAATGGATTAAACTGTGTTTCATTAACTGACTGCTCTGTAGGCACTGACCTGAAACCTGGAAGCCTTCAAAGTATGCTGGTGGTGAGCAGGAAGTTTGGCACTAGCTCTCTTGGCCTACCTGCCCTCTCATCACAAGTAATTCGGCAAACTTATTTGTTAGTTTGTTTATTGACAGTTAAAAATTCTCAGTATAAAGGGTGGGTGACACAGACTGCAATACCTGTATACATATTGTAATCGTGAGGCTGATGAAATTGCTTGAAGTTAAATTTAAAGTGTTACATTTGCATTGCTATGGTCCTAAGTACATTTGCTGCTGCTGATGC
>NW_007795682.1:0-1454 GCF_000696425.1 Galeopterus variegatus | reverse complement strand
CAGCTGGCACTTGGGAATGAACTGGCTATGGAGGGTTGGTTAAAGTCAAGTGATGGAGGAAGCAGGTGGGAAATGTCATCCAGCAAGTGGGTAAGGAGAAGCCTGTTATTGAACAGAATCTGATAATCAGCTAGGAACAGAGGACCGAGGAAGTGGGCGGTTGTGGTGGCACTTTCAGCACACAAGGAGACGTAGTCCAAAAGCAATGCTCCCAGCTTTGAGAGAAGAATTGCCAGGTCCTAATCTTGAGGAGTCTGGAATATTAAGTGGCTATCCAAGGCTCCACCTAAGTACTCTGTAATACAGAGGTGAGTCAGAGATAAAGATAGGCAGAAGAGTAACTGGTAGAAATAGAAGGATGCTACATTAGTCATGTAAGAGAACTGTGCAGACTAGCCAGCACTTAAAAAGAAGAGAAAAGACTTAGGGGTGAGGAGAGAGAAAATAAAGGAGATAAAAAGACAGGGCTCTGGACAATTTGTTCAACTGTATCTACCAAGTCAAAAATAGCTACAAATATAATAGAAATCAAGTCAGTAGACCTAAGAGTTTTGGTCATAGCTACACCTCATAAAATTCATCTGGAATTTGCAAAAATGCTATGGTGAGTGGTATCACATGCCATTGGACACCCACACGTGTGGAGTGTGGATGTGGTGGACAGCTTAGCTCCTCCTTGTACTCTACAAAGAGAAAGATACCGCTGACCTCCTTCCCTGACACCGGGCAGAGTAAGTGTTAAGTCGAGTCACCATAAGTTCAAAGTGATCCTTCTCTTTCACTCAACTACTCCTCTCTCCTGGGAAGAAATCAGGCACTTGAGACTGGGGAAAAGCTGGCTGCCCGCTCTCCTATGCCCGATGTACCTTCAGGGTGATTCAGGATGCCAGCAGTTCCTGTGTCATGCTGTGCCCTCTCCCCACCCCAGCTTCCAACAGAAGAAGGTTTGTGGTGTCTACAGAGAGAGTTGGGGGTTTGTACCCTGAATACTGCATGGACCAGTTATGCAACCTTTAGGTTTGTTATCAGCTGCTTGAGCTTTATTTCCTCACCTGAAATAAAATCCATCCTCCATATGGTTTTTATCTTAGACAGTATAAATGAAAATGTGCCAGGACGGGAGCTGGTGCAAGGCAGGTGTCCAGTCAGTCCTACCTGTGAGTGATCATATGATTGAGCATGTGAGACAAGGCCCCAGGCAGAGAGCTCGAAATCGGGTGTGAGTGACACCACAGCTGACCTGATGGAAGTCATCCCCAGGTTCCTGACAAGGACTCTGCTTCTCCTTTGTGACTCTCGACATCATGAACCCAGCTCTTCTCATTGGCCGAGCCTTCTTTTGGAGCTCGTGGACCGCAACCGTGAAGACCAGAGGCTGCTGGCATCCAGTGAATTGCTTGGAGAAGAGAAAAATTTGAGATAGTGCCACAGAGAGACAAAAGAAAGAATGAAAC
>NW_007795681.1:0-1454 GCF_000696425.1 Galeopterus variegatus | reverse complement strand
TTAAGAGTTTTTGTCTGAGTACTTTTAAAATTATTATTTCTCTGGAAACAATTACAGCCTTAGAAAAAATGAAATGTAAAAATCTCCATAATGAATTCTATAGCATATATAAAAGTAAAAGAAATGTACAAGAACACTGTAGATTCACTGCAATGAAAGATATGGCATTCAGCTTCTAAACAGGTCATTTCATGTGGCGTATGCAGAGGAAAGGTGACACTGAGCCTCTGACTTATTGTCCCTTGAATGGACTGATCCTTTGGCTAGAAAACATCAGGAACCCTTTGCTATTTCTGCTTCTTTCCCTCGAACACTTTCTCTTCTGATCAGCTTTCTGGTTAGGATCCTTTTCTCTCTCATTCTCTACACTCTACCTTTTCTCTCTCTTTCTCTGGGTTCAGTGTCTCACTTTTCCAATGTAACAAATATATTTATTATGTTAAATTATATTTATATTTACCTTCATTATGTCCCTTCTTTATTTTCCCCTCTCTAAATCATTTCTATCTTTCTCTCCATCTATTTTCTCCTCAGGCCCTCTCTGTCCCCTCCAGCCTTTTCTCTTATATTGTCACCTCAGGGTGCTACTGAGTTTACTGCTCTTTTTCCTGTCACTCTGTACAATCTTCAGTAGCAAATCTCTTTTCCACCTCTCTTTCTATGTGGTCTGTGTGTGTGTTTGAGGAGGATGACTTATGCATTGGGTCAAGGTTAGGGAAAAAGGGTATAATACCCCCAAAATGCAGAATATCTTGGGAAGAGTAGATCTTCCAAAATATTTTATTTCAATGTAGAATATACCAACAGATGCAAAAATTAAAAAGTAATACCCATAAAATATGATCCCTCTATATTTCAAACACACTGCCTTTATATCCTGCAGGTGTTCTTCAAGACCAAGTACAAGCACGTTCATTTAAAAGATCTCCTGCAATTTTATTTCTAGTTTTCTTTTCCCAAAAGGTTTTAAATGATTTCTTCAGTAAAATTTACTAAAAGGACGACAGATGCATTTTTCTACTGAATCTAAATCCTTCAGTTTGGCTCCAAGAAAATGTATTTTAACAAGTCTGTTCTTAGTGGAGACAATTTAAGTAACCTATTGTGCATTTCATTTGTAAATAATTTATTATTGAATACAAATGGCCATACCTTCTAAAGTGTCAAAATCAACAGGAGGCAGGACTTGATGTAAGAGTTCACCATTAACCCAACTAAATTTTTGTCCAGATTGTATGAAAGGCATGGTTAATATTTAATTTAGTTTATAACACCGAAAGGCTCTGGCATCAACCTCATTGCAATGATATACAAGGCTGAATTGTGTCTTCTATTTTGGTGAAAAGAAAAATGTTTAGGGGCCGGCCCAGTGGCGCACTGCTACAGTGCGCCTCTTGGGAGCGTGGCGGCACTCCCGCCGAGGGTTCGGATCCCACATACAGACCGGTTCCCAC
>NW_007795680.1:5722-7176 GCF_000696425.1 Galeopterus variegatus | reverse complement strand
AACCCTCGGGCGGGAGCGCCGCCGCGCTTCCCAAGCGGTGCACTTATCCAGTGCGCCACCGGGCCGGCCCGATAGTGGCAAATTTTTGTATGTAAATGGATTTTAATGTTTGAGCATGACCTATAAAATTCATGCTTTGTATCTGAATGTGGACATTGCTGTAAGCATTTTGTTAAAAATACCAGTTGCTCTTGCCTCAGCAAAGCAAAGTTTCTCAACATGAAAATTCATAAAAACTACCTAAGAACAATAATCATTCAAGGAATTTGGTCTAATTTGGCAATACTCTCAATGAAACACAAATTACATGAACAGCTTGATAAAAACAACATAATTAGTATGTTTTCTGAAATTAAGGCAAGAAAAATAAATTCTATGGAATAAATATGTGATAATGTATGAATTATGTATGACTTTATTTCATTACTTATTCTAACATCACCAGCCCTTTAACAGAACACTCAGGCAGATAACCTTTGATATTTTGCCGACTTTCAGTTAAGTCACAACCATAGCTTCCCAATTTCAATGAAAATTTTGTATTAATGAAGGTGTATTTATCAAAATAGGAGGATATAACATGTTTTACTTAACAATTTGTAGCATGAAATATAACTTCAAAATAATTAGACACATGCTGTGTGGGTCTCCATTTGGATTCTTACCTGAGCCCTGCAAATGTTAATGGTGGGCTGGTGTGTTGTGATTATGTTAGTGACCTCTCTACAGATGAAATGAACAAATAATCATAAGTGTTATAGGTTTTACCATGGAGGAGGTAAGGTGTACTGTTTGAGTGAAGAGTGAGCATGGAGAACCCAGACTACTGCACTGCTGGTGTTTCCACACAAACATCGTACTATTTCAAGCCTCTGAGCTGGACTCATGCTATGGATTGGATTGTGTCCCCCAAAGTTCCAGGTATTAGAAACTTAATCCCCA
The DNA here is from genome assembly GCF_000696425.1 of Galeopterus variegatus. Lineage (NCBI taxonomy): Eukaryota > Metazoa > Chordata > Mammalia > Dermoptera > Cynocephalidae > Galeopterus > Galeopterus variegatus. Next base: position 6,234 of record NW_007795680.1, on the reverse strand, counting down.
CTGTGACAGTGTTAAGAAGTTGGGAAATCCTATTATGGTAATTGAAAGGTGGGGCCTTGAAGAGGTGATTAGATTGTGAGGATCATGCCTTAGAAAATGGATTAATCCATTGATGCTTTAATGGTGGTCACAGGTGTGGTTCTTATGGCTTTCAAAGGAGAGCATGTAAGGAGCTCTGCTTCTGCCATTTCTCCATGTGGTACCTTGTGTTGCTGCAGAGTTACCACCAAGAATGAGTCCCTCACCTGATGTTTTCCTTGGACTTTGAACTTTCCCGCCTCCAAAACTATAAGCAACATACATTGTTTCTTTACAAACTACCCAGTTTCAAGTATTTCTGTTATAAGCAACAGAAATGGACTAATACAACTCATGACATTCCATCTGAGTGAATACAGAGAAGGCTATGAGAAACATGGGAAGAGGCCATTTGAAAATGGACACCGAGATTGGAATTATGCTGCCACATGCCAAGGAGCACCAGGAGCCACCAGAAGCTAGAAGAAGCAAGG
>NW_007795680.1:0-1278 GCF_000696425.1 Galeopterus variegatus | reverse complement strand
AATGAAATTCTGCCATTCACAGTAACATGGATGAGCTTGGAGAAAATTATGTCAAGTAAAATAAGCCAGGCGAAGAAAGAGAAATACTGCACATCCTTGCTCATAAGTTGGGGGGTGGGGGAAGGGAAAGAGAGAGAAAGAAAGAAAGAAAGAAAACAATACATTGCACTTTCAGAAGGAGAGATCAGAACTGTGGTTATTAGAGGGGGGAAAAATGGAAGGGGAGGGGTACCCTCTGTACCCCATAGATATGTATAATCAATTATGTTTCAATAAAAAATTAAAAAATAAATAAAAAGTAAACATTAATGTGCTCAAGATTAAGTTAGAAAAGAACAGAGTCAGAATTTAACCTATGCCCATGTGACTCTGGAGCCTGCACTTTTAGTCACTGGGTTAAATAACTCAGAGCCACAAAGGCGCATTCTGTGTTGACAACTTCCATTTATGAAGTTGCCTAAGTCACTTGATTCCCTTGGACCCTGTGTTAGTCCGTTTCTGTTGCTTATAACAAAATACTCAGAACTGGGTGATTTATAAAGAAAACAAAATTTATTGTTTACAGTTTCTGAGGCTGGGAAGTCCATAGTCCACCTGGTGGTGGTGACAGTGACCCAGAGGTCTCACATTGCAAGATGGTGGAAGCAGAGAGGGCAGAGAGAGAGAGAGAAACACAGACTCTCTCTTCTTTTAAAGCCCTCAGAACCACACCCCTGATGACCATTTTTAATCCATTCACTACTGCATTATACTACAACGTAATCACCTCCTCAGGGTTCTACCTTTTAATTACCGTAATAGGATTTCCCACCCTCTCAACAGTCACAGTGGGGGCTAAGTTTCTAACACATAAAACTTGGAGGACACAATTCAAGCTTCGGGGAGTTTGGGGGGGCGTAATTCAATCTGCTACAGACCCAACATCTAGATCTAGAGAAGACGCAGCCTCAAGGAAGAGGCAGCACACACGCTTGGCTCTCAGTATTGACACAGCTTCTCCTTTCTGGCTTCTGCTTTCTCTGAGCTAAAAGAAGTTTGGTGCCTCTGGAAGCACAGGCATTCTTTCTAAAGGAAGGTTTTAGGTGTACTGCCAAAAGAAGTCTACTTCTTTATTTTGAAGCAGGTAATTCCAAATGATCCTCTTCCAAATATTCCCAACTCCTTTACTCCTGCCATTTCCAGACCAGTCTCACTTGAGCTAGTTGTGGCCCTGTGACCCACTGCTACCCATGAGAAATAAGTGCAAGTCTACTAGGAGTATGTTCTGGGACAGTTTCT
>NW_007795679.1:0-1454 GCF_000696425.1 Galeopterus variegatus | reverse complement strand
AAAAAAAAAAAGGACAACTTTTTCTTAGCATGCATTTCTCTGAGGTCCCTCTTTCCCCATGGTTATTTGATAGTTTGGACCTTGGTTACAGGGCAAGATGACATTGTTTACATAAATGCAAAGTTGCTTTCCAGTCAGCCTGGAGTTGCAAACTTGCCACAAAAGACATACTATCCAGAAGCTAAGAAACCAAAGAAGACATCAATAAAACCATGCTGAGTCCACCCCACGTAGGACCCTAAGATAACATCAAGGAAGAAAACAGAAGCCAGAAGGAGCCTTGGCAAGAATGTGCACCTGGCCCCTTACACGTCCCCCTTTCTCCTGCTTTTCATTTTCCACATTTCATTCCCTCAATCCTTTCTTAAGTTTTGAGATGGTTTTAGCCTGGCCATTGTCCTTCAGGTTTACTGGAGAGATGCATTAGCCTAACACTTCAGATCACTTGTGTTCTTGAATAAAAGCTGACTTCCTATTCCACCAACAATTTGACTTATAAATCATTTGTTCTTGTCCATCAGGTAGCCCAACTTGGGTTCAGTAACAGGATTTTGGTGAGCTTAAGCTGGAGCTGACTGCCCTGGGTTCTGTAACAGATTTTGGTGAGCCGAGCCAGTATTTTCGTTTGGGGTTAGGCAGATGGACTTGGGTTCGGTTACATTAAGACTGGGTGGTTTAACCAACAGGCATTTATTTTCTCACAGTTCTGGAGGCTGGAAGTCTGAGGTCAGAGCACCATGCCAGCAGGGTCAGTTTCTGGTGAGGGCTCTCTCTCGAGCTTGCAGGCAGCCACCACCTCGCTGTCTGTTCACCTGACCTTTTCTTTGGGCATGCACAAAGAGCTCTCAGGTGCCTCTTCTTATAAGGCTGTGAATATCCTATCTTATCAGGACCCAAACTTATGACCTCATTTAACCTTAATGACCTCTTTATCCTCAAATACAGTCACATTGGGGGCTAAGGCTTTGACTTACGAATCTTGGGGGAACACAGTTGAGTTCACAGCACTCACAAAATGAAAGATGTATATTAAGTTGTTCAGAGGAGGTAGGACATGAACTGGTCCCTAGTCCCTATTTTTCTGTGAGTAAAATTCCTTCAGTTCTTTTTGTGCTATTTTCATTTGTGTGAAGCCCAGTTTAGAACTTCATCTTTGCTCTCCTCCATTATTTTGATTTTAATATTCTATATTTATCATTTTTGTCAGGCAATCAGTTAATAATGAACTGGGTTTCTCAGACTGCTATCCTAAGGCCAATTTTATCAGAATCACCTTCAGGGATGATTAGGAATTTGACTCGTACGTTCTACCTAGTTTTGGAATCAAGCTCTCTGAATGTAAAACCCTGGACATTTACTATAAGATCCTGGTGAGCATAAATGTTTGAGAACAATTGACAATATGATAACTGCATGCTTAATCAAAATAGAAAAACAACTAGTATGCTAATGTA
>NW_007795678.1:0-1454 GCF_000696425.1 Galeopterus variegatus | reverse complement strand
AGCGCCGCCGCGCTTCCCAAGCGGCGCACTATCCAGTGCGCCACCGGGCCGGCCCCTGACTATTTTAGGGGATTATATATATAAAGTGCTTTGGAAGCCTCACGCATCCAAGGTCACCTTCTGGAAGAGCATTCCTGATGGCTGTGGACATCTATATTAGTCTGTCTCTGTTGCTTATAGTAGAACACCTGAAACTGGGTAATCTATAAAGAGATAAAATTTATTCCTTACAGTTTTGGAGGCTGGGAAATCCAAAGTCCAAGGAAACACATGTGGTGAGGGCCTTGTTGGTGAGTGTGATTCTTCACAGTAACACAGGGTGGCATATGGCGAATAGCTTTGAGCAAGAGAGAGCTAACCTGTTCACTGGTTCTCCATGTAAAGCCATCAGAACCACACCCATTACCACCCATTAAACCATCAACTTATTACTCCATGAATGAGTCAATCCATTCACTAGGGCATGGTCCTCACAATCTAATCACCTCCCACCTTTCAATTACCATAATAGGATTTTCTACCCTCAACGGTGTTACAGTGGAGATTAATACATGAACCTTTGAAGGACACGATTCAGCCCATAGCAACAACCATTCCTGGTTCTGTGGCCTTTCAACCCAGAGGGAGGACAAATGAGGTCAGCTGGCCTCCCCGAGGTCAGCCTGGAGTGGTTGCAACAGTGTTTACCAGGGAGAGCTTGAGAAAGGATGCAACCTTCAGGCTTAATTTGCCCTTTATTAGCTGCTTGATTTTCCTGACTGCTCAAACCAATGTTTCTTCAACCTTTAAAACAAGAGTAATAGTACTAACCTTGGAGAGTTGCTGTTTGGATTAAATGATATGGAGCCAGACTGTCTGGGTTTGAATCCCAGCTCTATCACTTACTAGCTCTGTGATACTGGGCAAGTAATTTAATTTATCTGTGTCTTGGTTTTCTTGTCTGTAAAAGGGTATAATGGTAGTTCCTAACTCTAAAAGTTGTGGTGAAGATTAATGAATTGATACATGTAAAGTGCTTAGAGTAGGGTCTAGTACATTGTACGTTCTCAATAAATGTTAGTTATTGTTATTATCACTAGCTTTTTACTCTAACAGTAATGGCTGATGGTGATCTCAGGGACCCTCAGGTGTGGAAACACGCAGGTGACTCTTCTTGACCGAGTAACACCAGCAGCAGAGGAAAGGAAGGGTCCCTGGTCTTACATCAGACACAGAGACAATGTGCCTGTCCAGACAGGCTTCCAGGGGGAAGTAGAACTTTCCTGGTCCTTAAAGAATCCTTTGGTCTATAACATGTATGGCTTCTTCCCTGTTGACAGGAGTGAGATTTCACCTGAAGGTGAAGTCATTTGTCTGTCATCACATTCCAGCCCATTACCTGAAGAGGAAGCATGACCCTCAGACCAGAACCCAGAAATGAAGGGGTTCGCCCAGGCAGGAGGCAGAGTTGATTC
>NW_007795677.1:0-1454 GCF_000696425.1 Galeopterus variegatus | reverse complement strand
GCCACAGTAGCTAAATCATGGGAGAGACTCAGAATAAAGAAACAGGGTCTCAAGACAGGTAGTACAAATTTTGCTAAATAGTGAACTAATTGTTGAAGATCATTTAAAATTGTTTCTTCATCAATTTTCCTGCCATTCTTTAAGAAGCACATCTGTAGGTTTCTTTGTGATGACAGAAAATTTTGTGGAATATAGCATGAACAATTAGGGTCTAACCTGAAACCAGAGCTCACCAATGTGTGTCCTTTTCTCTGGTGTTATTTCTGTCTCCCTGACCAGATTTCTTAAACCTACAGTAGGCTTTCAATATTTTCTACTTTAGCTCCCGAGTGTGTGCAAGATGAAGAGAGAAAGTCCAATGACGATCGCTTCTTTTTTAATGCTCCTGGTAGCTAGATGTTGCAGCCAAGCTGCCTCTGTGCATTTCTGGACATCTAAGACATGTTGTGTCTGACCTCTCAGCCTCCCAATGGGCTATACCCTGTAGTCCCTGTACGATGGTATCTTTGTTTCTTCAAATCAGAGATAGCAGAAGATAGCCTTTGACTTTTTCTATTTATGATTCCACAGAGAGTAGTGGAAAATATAAATATAGTGGTACAAAGCATCTCATTATGTAGATTCCCTTTGTGTTTGCCTCAATCTCATTGATGCTGGGTCTCATTAACGATGACAGGAGGAAAACCTGAAGATTCAGTTACTGTTTGATGGAGGCATCCTCCTCGGCAGGCCTGGTCAAGTCAGCTGTCACTTCATTAGTCAGGAATTGGACAGTCTTCGTGAAGTGGTTCTTAATTCATCAGTACTAAGTGGCATGATTGATTTACAAGCATTAATGATTTGCCACTTTTATTAAAGGGTCATTGGAGAGGGGCATCCTGTTTAGGATATCTAAGTTCTGCAGATCCTAGTGGCCAGTTGACTTAATGAACATCTAACTTTAACTTGGCTACCTGATTTCCTTCATTTTAAGGCACCATTATTTTAATAATATCTTTTCAAAGAAAACTATTTTGCTTGAAAAGGGTGTAATATATTTAATGTACAGATAATATATGTTCTGTATTACTTACACATTATATATAATACACATTATAATATGCATGTGTTATATAACTATATTATATTTTATATAGTATTTTTTATATATTATTTTCTAGTTAATATGTACTATTTATTATATGGAGGTATATAGATAGTAAGATACAATCTACTTTAAGAATAATGTTGTTTATACATGTAAAGCAGGTCGAGATCAGTACATGTGTGTCCATCCATGTCCATCCATATAGTACTCATGTGTCTCTTCTACTCTTCTCAGTAGGATATGGCCTGTTCACTGAGCTAACAGAAAACTGCCCACAAAACATACTCCTCAGTTGACAGAAAATTGTCTCTGAGCACCACAGATTTAGCCTAGATGGCCTAGGTTTAACCTCAGTGAGATATAGTGG
>NW_007795676.1:0-1455 GCF_000696425.1 Galeopterus variegatus | reverse complement strand
AACTACTGACTTGATTTTAAACCACAGTCTCAGACACCCCTCTTTCACCACTTCTTATCCTGTTAGCTGCACCATCTCGGAGGCTTTGTTTTTTATTTTTTTATTTTTTTATTTTTTTTATTTTTTTTCCTTTTTGTCTTTTTTCGTGTCCGGCAATGGATCGCAACCCTCAGTGTCGCGCCCGCACCGGACCGGGACCGGCAACGGGATCGCAACCCTCGGCGCTGCACCCGCACCTCGCCCAGCCAGTGAGCGGGAACCGTTCTCCCCATGGGATCCGAACCCTTGGTGGGAGCGCCGCCGTGCTCCCAAGCGGCACACTGTAGCAGTGCACCACTGGGCCAGTCCCCATCTCGGAGGCTTTGGAACACACGTTTCAGTCCTTCCGTTACCAGGGCATTCAGTTCCTGGCTGAGGCACCTCAAAATCTTGTTACTGAACCCAGGTCCGGCTGACTGCCTCCAGATAAAAACAAACAACCCAAAAGTCACACGCTGGTGAAAATGGAAGTCAGCTCTAATTCAAGAACACTGGTGACCTGAGGAGAGATGTCAGGCTAACCCATCTCTCCAGTAAACCTGAAGGAGAACGACCAGACTAAAGCCATCCCAAAGACTCACATTTACTGAGTAGTTTCTAAAGAGGGGGTTGAGGGCATGGAACGTGGGAAGTGGAAAGCAAGAGGGGGCGAAACGAGCCATAGGGGCTCCCTTCAAGGTACAAGGTCTCACTAAGGTTCCGTCTGGTTTCTGTTCTCATCCTTGCTGTTATCTCAGGTTCCTGCAGGAGGGTGGGATCAGCACAGCTTTATTGATTCTTCCTTGATTTCCCAGGGTCTGGATAGTATATGTCTGGTGCAAGTTTGCAACTGCAGGCTGGCTGGAAACCAACTTTACATGTATGTAAATAATGTCATCTTGCTCTGTAACCAAGGTTCAAAATATCAAATAACCATGGGAAAAGAAGGAAATCAGAGAAATGCATGCTAAGAAAAAAATGGTGTCCTTTAAAAATCTTTTAGAGCCCATGCAGTTTAAGGTCCCAATGTGACTTCAGTCCTGCTCACTCCAACACTATTCATTGTAAGAACCAGCTCTACTCAATGGACCAACCTCGCATAGGCACGGTTTGACAGTGCCTTGCCTCATGCCTGAGCCAGTCTCACTTAGCTGCTGTCCAGGAGATTCCCTGTTGACACTAAGGTGACACAACACGTTCTCTCTCCTCCTCTGCCTGCCTTCCTTTCCCTGCCCTCCCACTCCCTGGGATTACTCACCTAAACAGGTAATAACCCATAAACTTTTGCCTCAAGGCGTGCTTTCTGGGGAAACCAGATTTTGTGGGCCTTTTTGGTTTGGCTTTGTTTTTTTGGTGGGTGGCTGGTATGGGGATCCGAATTCTTAACTTCCTGTTATCAGCATCGTACTTTAACCAACTGAGATAACGAGTCAGCCT
>NW_007795675.1:0-1455 GCF_000696425.1 Galeopterus variegatus | reverse complement strand
TCCCAACAACAACCTGTTTCTTCTCTGTACTTGACCTCAAAGATGACTTTTTTTCTATCCCCTTACACCCTTTCTGCCAAAACCTGTTTGTCTTCACTTGGACTGATCCTGATACATGTCATTCCCAATAACTCACCTGTACAATACTACCTCAGGGGTTTTGGGATGGCCCCCACTTCTTCAGCCAGGCCTTAGCTCAAGACTTATCTGAACTTCCTCCAACCTCTAGCACTTTAATACAATATGTGGATGACCTCCTCCTTTGTAGCTCCTCCTGTGAGAATTCACAGGCCCACACTGTTGCTCTCCTTCATTTCCTGGCCTCCAGGGGATATCAAGTATCCCCCAGCAAGTCCCAAATTTCTTGTCCTTCAGTTACCTATTTGGGAGTCCACCTCACCCCCAACAACAGAGAAATAATGGTGGATCACAAGAGTCTAATTTCTGAACTCCCTAATCCTACCACAAACGGTGAAATCCTTTCTTTCTTGGGGCTTGCAGGGTATCTTCACCTATGGATTCCTAACTTTGGTGTCCTAGCAAAGCCACTTTATGAGGCAGCCAAAGGGGATCCTGCTATTCCCTTAGATCCCACAAAGCCCATTCACCCTCCCTTCCAGTGATTACAAGACAGTCTCCTCACATCCTCAGCTCTATCCCTCCCAAACCTATCTCATCCTTTTATCCTATACATCAATGAAACCCAAGGACAGGTAGTCATGGATCTGGGACAAGAGATGGGAGATATCTTCTCTCCTGTTGCCTACCTTTCCAAACAATTGGACACCACAGCTAGAGAATGGGGCTCCCTGTTTACAGGCCTTGGTGGCAGCCACCCTTTTAATACAAAAAAGCTCTAAACTAACTTTTGGACAACAAATAGTCATTTGGTCCCCCCTTCATCTTCAAGACCTTCTCAGCCATTAAGGCCATGTCAATTCTCTCCCCTTCCCACATACAACTTATCCAACTTACCTTCATTGAAAATTCCCAGTTCTCCTTTAAACCTTGCCCTCCCTTAAATCTGGCTACTCTCATCCCAAAACACTCATGACCCTTAGAACATAATTGCATGGAGGCTTTAGACCTCTTTATCAATCCCTTTCCATGCATCTCCCCACATACCATTATATGGCCCCAACATACATGGTTCATAGATGGGAGCGCCACCTCCATGCCCACCCCCCAGGCAGGTTATGCCATAGTAAATCTAACACAAGCTATTGAGGTTGCCCCCTCTCCCCTAACACCACTTCCCAACAGGCAGAACTCATTGCCCTCACCCATGCTCTCACTCTGCAAGTAACAAATGAGTCAGTATATACAATGACTTTAAGCATGCTCACCACATCCTACACTCCCGTGCAGCCATATGGAAGGAGAGAGGGTACACAACCACTCAAGGAGGGCCCATAAAAAATGGACATCTTATCAAGATACTTCTTGAGGCTGCAC
>NW_007795674.1:0-1455 GCF_000696425.1 Galeopterus variegatus | reverse complement strand
ATTATAATTTGGCTTCCCATGTGGGCCTACCTACGTAGAAAGTGTGCATTGATCCTGTAAAATTTTGAGTTATTTCTGATTTCTAATGGTGGTTTCCCATGACTAATTAATAAAGTGACTTCTGATTATGATCTGGCATTGCATAAAAATAACAATGGGAAGAGGCTAATGCAAATAAGTATTATGTTTCCTGTATCTTTTAGGTGAGTTACCACAGGTTAACAAACTGATATTTTCGTTCCTCTCTGAGACTCAGGACTATTGAAATTAGCTTCATTCAAACATCATCTTCAGTCCTTATTCTTTTTATACTTTATTTATTTTATTCTTAAATTTTTATTTTATTTTACTTCTCAAAATACATTGTACTTGATTTTCATGCCCCTTTACCCATTCCTCCTCACCCCCCCCATCATATCTGTTCACTTGGCTTAAATAGTTCAAGCAATTTTTGTAGTTATTCTGTCTTCTTGCCCCCACCCTTCTGTTTATTTATTAATTAATTTTTAGCTCCCACAAATAAGTGAGAGCATGTGGTATTTCTCTTTCTGTGCCTGACTTGTTTTACTTAATGTAATTTTCTCTAAGTCCATACATGTTGTTAATAGTAGTATTTCTTTCTTTTTTATAGCAGAGTAGTATTCCATTGTGTAGATGTACCACAGTTTCCTTACCCACTCATCAGATGATGGACATTTGGGCTGGTTCCAGCTCTTGGCTATTGTATATAGAGCTGCAATAAACACTGGAGAACAGGTATCCCTTCAGCCTGATGATTTCCATTCTTCTGGGTATATTCCCAGCAGTGGGATCACTGGGTCACCTGGTAGATCGGTCTGTAATGTTTGAGGAACCTCCATATCATTTTCCACAAAGGCAGCACCATTTTGCAGCCCCACTAATAGTGGATGAGAGTTCCCTTTTCTCTGCAACCTCTCCAGCACTTATCGTTCTCAGTCTTTTTGACTTTAGCCATCCTAACTGAGGTGAGATGGAATCTCAGTGTGGTTTTGATTTGCATTTCCCGGATGCTGAGTGACATTGAGCACTTTTTCATGTGTCTGTTGGCCATTTGTATATCTTCCTTTGAGAAATGTCTGTTCAGCTCCTTTGCCCATTTTTCAATTGGGTTATTTGATTTTTTTGTTGTAAAGTTGTTTGAGTTCCTTGTATATTCTGGATATGAATCCTTTGTCAGATGTATATTTAGCAAATATTTTCTCCTACTCTGTTGGTTGTTTTTTTTTACTATGTTAGTTATTTCTTCTGTTGTGCAGAAGCTTTTTGGTTTGATATAATCCCATTTCTTTATTTTACCTTTAGTTGCCTGTGCTTTTTGGGTCCTATCATGAATTATGTACCCACTCCTATTTCCTGGAGTGATTCCCCTATGTTTGCTTTAAGGAGTTTTATTGTTTCAGGGTGTATATTTAATTCTTTAATCCATTTTGAGTT
>NW_007795673.1:0-1455 GCF_000696425.1 Galeopterus variegatus | reverse complement strand
TTCAATCAAGGCCTGAACCACTCAAAGTAAAATTAGGTTAAATCTGAGCATTGGTACCTGGCAGATTTATTGGAATAGAGAAACAGACTTTCTGCTTTATTTAGTTTATACCTTGTTATAGACAGAGTAGCCTCACAAAACTACGGGAGAAAATTCATCATTAAATAGAGTAAGAAGAAAAGACCAAGCAAGTTTAATAATCTCTTCCAGGTGGGATAAACAGTTAACTCTCAGCGGGCAAAGTTTTCCTGTTGCTAGGCTGACTGGCTGTGGTGTCTGAGTTGTTTATCTTTGAGAAAACATACCTATATCTTTTTACTTGACAACTCCAATATAATCTGTCTGGGAGTTGTTCATCATTTAAGAAAGGGTGAAAAAAGTCCTCTCCCAGAAAGTGTTCGAATCCATGAGCCGAAATGATGATAACATCATGAGAGGCATCATAATTTATCTGGAGCATGTAAATCACCGGGGGCCCCCTCTGAGGATGTTTGCTAAAATGATGAATAGCTCTGTGAGCTGTAAGAGCAACCCCGAGGAATTCACCAGCCAGCCTTTGACAGGAGAGCTGCCTCCCAGCCCGTCTCAGTTGGGAAGAAGCAATGACTTAACAGATTTGGAAATTCAGTTTTTTAACTGCTTGTTAAAATGTTCAGTTAAAGACTTTATCCACAAAGGCACAGCCTGGCAAGAGTTGAACAATTACCCTAAGAAACTGATCAAGATAGAAGCTGGTCTGAGTTGTGCTGTCCTGCCAAACATTTTTTTTTTCACCTGATGTATTCTGCTTTGTCTCAACTTGTTCTTTCTTTGCCAGTGTCACTAGTCTTAGAGCCAAACAACCCTGCATTTACTGAGACAAGATGTCTCTAATGTGTCCACATACTCCTGCTCCCTCCTGTGTAGAGAGAAGTGAAAATGTTGGAAAAAGGGAAATGTCATTTTGTGTGTTTTATTATAGAAAACCTAATATTTATAGTAAAAGACCAATAGATAAGTCTGTTGATGGTTTTCGTTCTATTATTCTGTGTAGGTGTAGATGGTAACATTCTTTTTAGTTAGAAACTGTTATAAGCTGAACATTTGTGTCCTCCCTCCCCCAATTTATATGTTGAAACCCTAAACCCAAATTGTGATAGTATTTGGAGGTGGGAACTTTGGGAGGTAATTAGGTTTAGATTAGGTCATGAGGGTGGGACCCTCAAGATGGGATTAGTACACTTACAAGAAGACAGTTCTGTCTCTCCAGGAGCACACTGAGGAAAAGCCATGTGAGGATACAGTAAGAAGGTGGATGTCTGCAAGACAGGAAAGGAGCCCTTCTTGGAACCGAATCTGTTGACACCTTGATCTTGGACTTCCCAAGCTCTAGAATTGTGAAATGTAAATGTCAGTTGTTTAAGCCATCCAGTCTATGACATTTTTTACAAATACCAATCTAAGATTATACTTTAA
>NW_007795672.1:0-1455 GCF_000696425.1 Galeopterus variegatus | reverse complement strand
AAGGGGTCGCTCTCCTTTACTCACCTCCCAGAAAGAATGAAATCACCATGTGTCCTATAGAAAGGCAAACATTCTACAATTAAAACCAGGCTATGTGATAAAAAAAAAATGTTGCCTGATTCGTTGTGCTGATTCCCAGAACAAGGTCTGGTGTAGAGGATGCACTGAAGAGATGCTCACGGGCTCCGTGGAGAGCTGCGGACTCACACAGAGATCTGGGGTCTCATTCAGAGAGTGCAGCTGGAGAGGCAGCCTGGTGGGGTGCTGAGGACCTGCAGGCAGGAGGGCGAAGGACCTCACCCGAGGAAAACTACCCCCTCTAAAACAGGGGAGGCTGCACACTCTGTCCTCAGGCCAGCATCCTCAGAGTGGCTGGGCCACCGGCGGGGCTACTGGGAGCTGTCACAGGAGCTGATGCGGCTCTCACGAGCCCAGCCCTGGCCTATCGGGAAGTTCCCGTTTCTGCACTCTCCTACTGGCCTCCTGACGCGTCACTGTCACTGTCAGGACACGACAGAGCACTCCGCTTTCTCACTGCTGCTTCCACAAGAGGTGACAATTTTCAAAAACGACAGTAGTAGTTGGTAGCAAGAGTAGGAGTGTTTATTAAACCCCATGATTGGGCCAGAAGAGATGTTATGTCACCTCTTGTTTAGCCAAATCTCTGCGGATGGAAGCTGAGCACCAGGCCGTGCAGGAGATGCAGATACAAGGGTGGTCTTTGCTTCTGCACACTGAGACGGCAAAGGCATTCAGGTGAGGAACCAAACCCACAGAATTCCCAAAAAAGCCTCAGGAAGCTGCACACGGCCGCTGACTGAAAGTGACTCAGATTAATATTCTCTCTGGAAAAAAATGGAAAACCGAAGTCTTGGGTTCTGTTGACAGGAGGTAAGGAACCAGCACGAGCAAACAGGGGCCGAGGCGGCTCTGCCAGCCACGGAAGTCCGCCCCCCGCGCCACCCCGGCCACACGCGGCCACGTGCAGCTCAGCAGCGGTCACAGCCGAGCGAGGTCCAGGCAGGGCGTGGTGACATGGTGACCATCAACTAATAACTCACAGGACACCAGCGACCGCCCACCGCACCTCCTCTATGCCCACCCCACCTCCTCTATGCCCACCCGAATTTCCGGGGGGGGGGGGCCTGGACTGTTGAAAGAGTCCCCAAGAAAATGACTAGAAGTGCTCCTGGCAAACTAGTCCAATCTTCAGCTAACTCAACTATTAAAGAAGAAGCGGGTCACTCTCTTTCTCAAATTGACCTTTCTACCAGAAACCCTGTTTCATATTCTAGTTTTAAAATCACTATAGTTTTTGCAGAATGAGCTATGATTCCTTTACAGATACTTTAAGGCAGGCTAAAGCAGACAGGCTTTAAATATTTACTGTTTAGTCATTGAGCGGTTAAGAATCTGTTTTGATTTCTTCTCGTCTACTATTTTTTGGTTTGTTAA
>NW_007795671.1:0-1455 GCF_000696425.1 Galeopterus variegatus | reverse complement strand
CGGCCGGTCTGTATGTGGGATCCGAACCCTCGGTGGGAGCGCCGCCGCGCTCCCAAGTGGCTCACTGTAGCAGTGTGCCACTGGGCCAGCCCCCCCCCATCCACTTTTGACAGATGGTTAAGATCACAAGGTCTGGCCTCATGCAGGCCTGGGTTTCACTCCCACAGCTGTGAGACTTGGGCAAGTCAGTCAACCCCTTTGTGCCTCGGTTTCTTCATCTGCAAAATGGGGCTAATAGTGGCATCTCTCACCTAAGGGTCTGTGCTGGTGGGGCAAGGTGGTTGCCAACTGGGCTATTTCTGGAGGACTGGGCAGCATCTCCCCTCAAGCTCCCTTCCTAAATCAGACCCCCATGGCCATCTGCTGGCCACAAGATGATTCCAAATAAGAAGACAGCTGGTGGATCTGAGGTTCTCAGGCGGGGATCTGGTTCTTTACCCTGGTCATCTGAGATCCTGCACCTTCCTGGAGGGCCAGTGGGCCTCCTGGTAAATCATGGATTCACTAGGCCTGGGACGCCCACCCTGCCTATATTTTGAGATGGGGGCTAAGCCTTCAAGGGCACTACCACAGTATCTGGGCCGCTCCAGATCCTGGAGGTTCCCATTGACCCTCACCTGCCCTAGGATACTCTTCATCTGGAGGAGTCTGTGTTCTCTCAGAGGATCTCTAAGGATGGACTTTCAGGCAGTGTGACAGGTGGTGGGCCGGAGGTTTAGCTCACTTACTACCCCTGCAAAGGTGGAGGGGAGCTGGGGGGTGGGGTGAGGAGCTGGGGGTGGATATGGCTGCTCTGAGCCCCTGCACCTCTGCTGGCTGGGTCCTTTGGTCCACTGTTCTCAGGATTTAAGCCCTGTATACTTTTTAAAGACTCTGGGACTTCAAGTAATGATGAATTAAAAACAGCAACAACAATAAGATATCATAGAAGAAAAAATACAACTTAGAGAAATTATCAAGAAGAGAAACAAAAGCATGTATTGAGTTTTGGCCAACCAGTTGCATTCCTCTTTTCTTTTGGGAGATTAGGTCTCCCCGACTGGGAAGAGTCTTGGTGGCGGTCAATCAAGATGTCCCCATTTTCCTGGCCTGAGGGTGGGCATGTGACCAACCTAGGCCAATCACCTGCTAGAGATGCTCTCTCCTGGAATGTGAAGTCTGATTTGCTGGAGCCAGCTCACACCTGCTTGTGAGAGCTGATTGCTAAATTTTCAGGTATTTTGTGAGCTCGTTGTTAATTATAGTCATCATTAGAATCCAATGATATAAACTTACAATTATATAAATTATATTTTTAAAGGCAATAAATACCCCAGACTCGTCACTTTCTGATTATTTTACTACATTCCACTATTACCTATTCTCTTGGATAGCCTGTTGTATCTGCATGGCAGAAATACTGTATAATGGCATGCTCCAGTGCATCTCTTCCCAACTCTGTGTTTAACAATGTCA
>NW_007795670.1:0-1455 GCF_000696425.1 Galeopterus variegatus | reverse complement strand
GGGCCTGCCCCTAGCTTAGCTAATTTAAAACACAGTGGTGGTCATAGTGAGTCAGATTGAAGTGAGATGAAGTTTTTATCACATTGAAGTATTTGCTGCAAATATACACATGTAAAGCATGTACGTACACACATTTATATACTATGCTATATACAATATTTGCCATATAGACAAATATATACATAGCAACTGTGTGACACTGAGCCAGCTGACAGAGGATGGCCTGCTCCAATTTCTGCAGGACGTGCTTTAGTGAGTAGAACGATGTGATGAGCATAACAAGTGTCAGGGCAGCGACATTTACACAGCACCATCTTCGACATGCCTCATCTCATCTGATCCTCACAACCCCTGAGGCAGGCACCATCAACTTTAATTTATAGACGAGGAAGTTGAGCCACTAGAAAGTGGCTGATCTTGCTCCTGAACCTAGGTCTTTATTTTTAAAACTCCAAATTCCCCCTCCTCTTTTTTCTGAGGCTCTGCCACTGCATACGGGTAATGGTAAAACACTCAAGCCTATTTGATTCCTAGTTTCAAGATTTTTCACATCTCCCATTTTTTAAAAATAGTCTTACTTGTGCAATTACTTGCTTTGCAAATCTTTTCTTCTTGGAGGGCATTGAATTTGCTTTTTCAAGACGGTAGCTTTCTTGAAGGCAGAGGCTCTTGCTCTGACTCTGGACCCTGAATGTGACCTTTCAGTCAAGTTTTGTTGCTTTGGCACAGCACAGTGCTGGAGAGTGCCTGCTCTCCTGGACTTAGTCTAGTGGGGCGACAGGTAAATAATCAGACAATTGCAATACGGGGCAGTCAATGCCACAGTGAACTCTGGTGTTGGAGCAAGGGCACAGACAGTCCATCTGCTCCCTACTCTGATGGAGCTGTGGAGTTCAAGCAGGTGAGGTTACCTGTCATTTCCTTCAGGATGGCCCAAACTGCTTAAAATGACTCATCAGCCTGGTTCTCCCAAGACCCAAGTATGACATCAAAACTCATAGAATAAAACCTTCCCTGTACGTTTGAGGGTGCTCAAGATGAATTCTACCCCTGTATGGTTTGTAACAATCAAACCACAGATGAGAAAAACCAATTTTTGTTTCCAGGGCAGGATCTATGCCTAAATTGGTTTTCTCAATCACAGTGATTTAGAGGA
The DNA here is from genome assembly GCF_000696425.1 of Galeopterus variegatus. Taxonomy (NCBI): domain Eukaryota; kingdom Metazoa; phylum Chordata; class Mammalia; order Dermoptera; family Cynocephalidae; genus Galeopterus; species Galeopterus variegatus. The sequence continues at coordinate 299 of NW_007795670.1, read as the reverse complement.
AGGATTTAGTTTCTCTCAAAATTGGCTTTTCTAACCTCTGCTTCCTGTCTGATGTACAATATAGATATTCACCAAAGTGCTGTTTAATTTGTCATGACTGGCAGGGAAGACATTCACTGAAGAAAACTCCCCCGTATCTGCCAATCAGAGCCCAAAGAAGTTCCAGTTGGGATCTGTGATAGAATCATCCAGCAATTCAAGATGATTCAGTATATACCTATCCACATCTGTTATATATGACTAATAACACATACACTATTCAGGAAACTAAAGGTAAAGAGAAGAGGTCAAGCTTTAGA
>NW_007795669.1:0-1455 GCF_000696425.1 Galeopterus variegatus | reverse complement strand
ATACATCCTTGATTTGACAGTGACCTCCTTAATGTTCACTGTCTGTCCAGGGACCCCCTGAGTGGGCTCAGACAATTATGCATGCCGGAGAACCTTCCATGCTTGGGGTCTCAAAAACACAGATGGATGGGATTGCAGGGCTGGGAGGGGACCTTGTAGTCATTTCAGTCCAATCACTCAAACATCCATTTTGAAAACCTAATTTCAACATCCTCAGACTAGACCACAGGTTGGTCACCTTTGAGTACCTGATAAGAACTATGAAAACTTTTCCCAGTTTTAGGTACTTCACAGGCACGCCGAAATCTAGATAGAGACCGGCTCAACTCTCAACTCCTCCACCACCCCATGGAGCACACTTTAAGAAAACCTGGCTGAGAGCTGGCCGGTTAGCTCAGTTGCTTAGAGTCCGGTGTTGTAAGACTAAGTTCAAGGGTTTAGATCTCCACACTGGGCAGCCACCAGAAGAAAAAAACAAAAACAAACAAAAAAACTGATCTAAATAAGAGGGTCTCATGGTGACCTGGCTGGGTGGGCTGATGCAGACTTTATTTTTATCTCACAGAGCCATAACCATTAAAAACAAACAAAAAAAATTAGAAGTTTTGAGATAGGGTTGCCAATTTTTAATTTTGTTGGGTAAAGACATAAAAATAATATCACCAACATTCCATAAAAGGAAAGACATTTTAATACTGCAAGAGAAGCAAGGCCATACTCTTGGCATAAAAAAGAAGCCTTTAACTGAGCAGGTTTGCTTTTATGGAAAACAAATTGATTTGTTCTATTTTTAAAAATTTACCAAAACTTTATCGAGCATTAGGCCTCGTGTTTGGTAACCACAGTTGTAAGGACTTTAGCCATCTTTCTCTCTTTCTTTGCCAAACAGCGTAGAAGCTACACAGAGAAACTTTTGTCTAAGGAACCATGGGCAGGCATGATGGAAGAGCCCAAGGGCACAGCATGACGGATTTAGGTAAGGGGGACTCAGATTCCTGGTACGGCGTCTCTGCCCTGACCCCACCCCGCCCTTTCCTCAGTGTCTGTGTAACTTCTTCCTGAGAACAGGCAGTGAATGGAAACTTAACTCCTCCTGAGACTGAATTTTGAGGTGGCTATGGTTGTCATAAAGTCCTCACGGTGAGCTTGAACCCAACATCGACCCATCGTTGCTAGTTCTACCCTCTCCAGCCACAGGAAACACATGTAATTCCCTTCCCTCACTATAGCCCTTAACAGACTCGAAGACAGCCAACCCGTCCTTCCTTCCACTTTCTTGCCCTTCGCGATGGGAAACACTTCTAATCTTTTTGTAATTTCAAGGCAGCTTATCATCTTGGTAGTGGTGCCCTGGGATTCAGTCCAATTTGTCTTCAAACATGGTGTGCGAAACCGAACTCTGGACCTGGAGAGACCTAACTAACAAAATTTACTAAGAAAATATCAGTAAATTTA
>NW_007795668.1:0-1455 GCF_000696425.1 Galeopterus variegatus | reverse complement strand
AAAAAAAAAAAATGTACACCATGATCAATTGGATTCACCACAGGGATGAAAAGATGGCTCAACATACCAAAGTCAAGAAATGTGATACATCATATCTACAAAATCAAGGACAAAAACCATATGATTATCTCAATTGATGCTGAGAAAACATTTTACAAAATTCAACATCCCTTCATGATAAAGACTCTCAACAAATTAGGTGTAGAAGGAAAGCATCTCAACACAATAGAAGCCATTTGTGACAAGCCCACCACCAGTATCATTCTGAATTGGGAAAAACTGAAGGCTTTTCCCTTAAGAACAGCAACAAGACAAGGATACTCACTCTCACCACTTCTATGTAACATAGTACTAGAGGTACTAGCCAGAATGATCAGGCAAGAGAAAGAAATAAAGGGCATCCAATTTGGAAAAGGTGGAATCAAACTGTCCCTATTTGCAGATGACATTATATTACATATAGAAAAACCTAAAGACTCTATCAAAAATCTCCTAGAGCTGGTTAATAATTTCAGTAATGTTGCAGGATACAAAATAAATCCCCCAAATCAGTTGCATTTATATTCTCCAATAATGAGCTAACAAAAGGAGAAACCAAGAAAGTAAGCCCAGTTACAACAGTCACCAAAAAAATAAAATACCTAGGAATCAATTTAACCAAGGTGAAAGATCCCTAGTATGAGAACTACAAACCACTACTGAAAGAAACTAAAGAAGACACAAAAAGATGGAAAGACATTACATGTACTCGTATTGGAAAAAGTAACATTGTGAAAATGTCTATACAACTCAAAGCGATCAACAAATTCAATGCAAACCCCATCAAAATACCAACAACATCTATATTCATCAACGATATTGGCCTGTCATTTTCTTTTTTGTTGTATCATTGTCTGGTTTTGCTATCAGAGTAATGTCTGCCTTATATAATGAGTTTGGAGAGTAGCCTCTGTTTCAATTTTTTGGAATAGCTTGTAGAGAATTAATATTAATGCTTCTTTAAAGATGTGGTAGAATTCTGCAATGAAGCTATCCAGTCTTGGGAATTTCTTAGTTGAGAGAATGCTGATAACAGCTTCAATCTCTTTAATTGTTATTCTCTGTTGAGATTTTCTTTGCCTTCTTGGCTCAGTCAGAGTAATGTGTGAGTGTCCAAAAATGTATCCATTTCATCCAGATTTTCAAATTTGTTGATGCATAGTCATTTATAGTAGTCTCTAATGATTCCTTGTATTTCTGAAGTATTGGTAATAATATAACCTTTTTTATTTCTAATTTTTATTATTTGTGTCTTCTCTCCTTTTTTTAGTTAGTCTTGCTAATGGTATGTCAATTTTATTTATCTTTTCAAAAAAACATCTTTTTGTTTCATTGATCTGTTGTATCATTTTTGGGGTTTCTATTTTATTTAGTTCTGCTCTGATCTTAAATATTTCTTTCCATAGAATACAACAA
>NW_007795667.1:0-1455 GCF_000696425.1 Galeopterus variegatus | reverse complement strand
TTTTTCACAGTCTATGCAAAACAGAATTCGAAAATGAAATAAGCATTTTCTCAGAAAAGTTGTGTGTATGTGTGTGTATGTAAAACCTAAAAATACACAGCGGCACAGGTATGTATATGAATGCCTTAGGCTATAGTAGATTTGTCCTTAAGGGATAGAGCATAGAAGCACTTGATACAATGTCAATAAGTTACTTAGAGGCTATTACTTTTAACTTTTGTTTTTCTTTCTGATTGAGGGGGGAAAAAACTCTCTCTTTAATCTCTTTTCAAGAGTGTTTTATGAATGCTGTTCCTTTTATGACGATGTACATGAGTTAGTCTGCAGCATAGCTAGCCATCACTTTACAGAGAAACTGAATGAATAAGTACTTATAATGATACACGTTGACTAAGGTCAGGCTGCAAATAAATACTGGTAATAAACATGTGCTTTAATTACTTGAACCAAATACACTGACTATAAACCTAACCTCATATTTTTTGTATTATGTAGGCAAAGAGGGAGTTCTATAGTGTAGGGAGAGGGTGGGGGACACCTGAGAAAAGCTGCAGCAGAATGTCAAAGAAGAATGGGCTGTGAAAAAAATAAAAGAGCCTTTATTAGGTATTAAGGTCTAAATGGCATCAGTGCTGACAGAATACTGTCAGAGAAAGGTTTCAGTGGGCTTGACAACACAGTGAGAAGTGACAGGCTTAAGCACATTTTGTTCTTTGGTGAAACTCCTATTAGAATGAGATTTTACTATTTTATTGGGTGTTTTATCATCTCTTATTTCTATTGTATATTTCTTCTTAACCAGATCATATATTTATCTATTCATATATTATGCATGTTCTAATTCTTATGTTTAAATATATGGTAGGGAGGACAAATAGTTAGAATTTATATAGTCATACTTCATATATAAATATTCCATCATTGATTTGTATTTGCTGAAAAAAAATAAACATTCTCTATGTAATTGTAGGTCCCTATGTTTTAGGCTGCTCAGTGCCATCTGCCAAGGCTTCTGGAACTAAACTGGGATTGTTGCTGTGGCAGTAGGATTGCTAAGGAAGTTGTGAGTGACATCGTACTGATCACTGCATAGACTTAGCAATGTCGCAACATCACAGCAAAGCCTGGGATAAGACTTACAAAGAATTTTGGAATTTGACATTCAAAGGTAGATGCATCCAATGAGTGGACACTGCCCGGTGCAGGTAGACCGTGTGGAATCCAGGCCATTAGGGGAAGCCACAGAAGTGCTAGACAACTGGACAGGAGAAGGGCCAAGAAGGACAATGCTGCTCCCTCCACACTCTCATGAGGGCTGGTCCAGCCACAGAAACACTTCCCGATAGATTCTACCGTGGCTTTCAGAGGTGTGCATTTTAGAATCTCCTATAAAGGGTTCTGTCTGTGGGAATTAAAAAGTCAATCAATTAATCAAATGATACTTCACTTTCTGGG
>NW_007795666.1:0-1455 GCF_000696425.1 Galeopterus variegatus | reverse complement strand
AGGACAAAAAAAAAAATATATATATATATATATATATATATATATATATATAAGGGGTCCAGGATAGGGCAGGAAATCCAGGATGAATCTCAAGTTTTGAGCTGAACGATTGGGTGGAGGGTGGTGCCCTGAAGAAGAGAGCAGAGCCTGGAGAGAGCAGGCTGGCAGGGACACGGAGTGGAGTTTGAGATGGGTTGAATCTGACATGATTGTGAGACATCCAGATGAAGACGTTGAAAAGACAATTTGGTGTTTTTCTGGTAGAACAAATAAAGTAAAATAAGAAATAATAAAGGTTTGATATAGGTTTTAATGTTTCTCCAGAAAATGTTTCAGTTCATGTTCTTAAGAACTGCTTGCCTTTATTGAGCATGTGTTTGGTGCCCTGTACGAAATACTTTACATGTATTTCATTTAAACTTTAAAAGAGCCCTGTGAGGAAGATGCTGTTGTTTCCAGTGTTGGATGAGGAAGCTGAGGCCTTGAGAGGTTAAGCCACTGGCCCAAGGGACAATAGCTGGGAAATGGAGGACCGGATTTCTACTAGTCTGCTCACCCCACTGCCTCCTGTGGCGCCTTGCTGTGAGTGTGCGGCTCATTGTGATTTTCTCTCTTTTCAGGGTTTTGGTTTTTTGCACTGAATGTAACCTAGATTCATCTTCACGGGCTTGTATTGCCCCAGATACTGTCAAAGGTAAGTTTTTAAAATTTATACTCACCCTGTATTGGCAATGGAAGGGGAGAGTCTTCACCATAAAAAGAAGAAAAGTACATTCTGACATTATTGCTCCTTTCCAGAATTCTTTTAGAAGGATATTTAAAGCAGCCATCAACACCAGCCTTTTGCATTCCTACTTTGCCTAGGTCCCTTTAAAATCACTGGTATTTAGATTGATACTGACATTTTTGGTGCCTCATCCTATAAAGCTAGAACTTAGTTGTTAGGATAAGCAATTCCATGGTTTTGTGTGAATGTATTTCTAGCTTTTCTGTTTCTCATCTCTCCCTGCACCAGTCTGAGGTCCATATTACTGCCAGAGTTAGCTTTCTAAATGCCAGATTTCCTCTTGTTACTCCTTTGCTTAAACAGATCTCATGCCTCCCAGTTGCTGCAGATGCTGTGCTATAGAGCCCTTCAAAACCTAATTCTAATCAACATTTCATGCTTCTTTTTAGTGAATCCACACCTATAAGTCTTACCAGACCATTTTCTGTTTCCTAGATATATAGTTCTTTTTCATTATTTTGTGCCTTGGTTGATGCTTTTCTCTTTGCTTAAAGTTCAGAAGATGGGAGAGGAATGAAACTATCTATTCTTCCTTTTTGTATCTTTCCTAGTATCTAGCCTTATTCCCAGGCTCTTGACAAAATTTCTTTTTCATTTGTGTAAGAGCACCTGTTGTTATTCATTATTTTACATTAAAATTATTCGTATCTGTCTCCTTCACTATTCTG
>NW_007795665.1:0-1455 GCF_000696425.1 Galeopterus variegatus | reverse complement strand
GAGGGTTGCGATCCGTTGCCGGACACGAAAAAAGACCAAAAAAAGGAAAAAAAAAAAAAAAATAATAATAATAATACAAAAGCAACATTATTATTCAAATAATATTTCAACCGTATTTTTGCCTTAGGCAAAAAGCATCATCTCACACAATTTTCTATATGAATGTCAATTAATCAATAGGAACATAACTTCTTATAAGTCTTGCACTAGAGGTTCCAAAAATCCGTACCAATAGATTGTCATAAGAGCATTAGCTCTTATCTAAGGAGGCAAAGCACATACACAAGTAATAAGGAAAAAGAAAAGTGCTGATGTATGATATACAGCCAACTGAAGAACAGGGCAGTAAATGTTAAGGCGCTCACTTTAAGAAGGAACATAAATGCAAAAAAGTAAATTAGAAAAGGGAATGAATAGTGTGGACCACAGTCATGTTGAAAAAAGATAAAGTTGAATGATTTTTAGGAAGTCAATATAATCCTCATCAATATCTGTATGTCTGTATCAACATATATTCCACTAATATTTATTGAACATCAACTCTATCTGTATATATATTCCACTAATACTTATTGAACATCTGGCATGATGCTGAGTTCTGGAATGTGAGAATAAAGACAGACATTATTTCTGCCCTCTAGATGCTCAGCCTAATGGAGAACCTGAGTACACTAACAAATAATTGCAATTTGACAAAATGCTCCTAAGGACTGTGAAATCTGTGCAAGGGCAAAAGAAGAAAACAAACTCAGACCTTTCCCAATGGGGATTCTGCAAGAAAATTAATCCCTAATGCCCTAAAGCATCCACTGAAGGTAATGAATTAACTTCTCTCTCATACATATAGAATAATAATATTCCTGTACCATCCTTGGGAAAATTAAGAAAACAGTCACTCGAATCACTATCTGAGTAAGGTTCAGATGAGGAACCCTGGTAGACAAAGTTTTCCATCAACTAGTAAGATTTCACCCAATACAGAGAAACAAGAAGAGACTATTCCAGGGAGAAAGAACACCTATAAGGACAAGGAAAGAGTATATGCCACATTTGGAAAACTCTCAGTCATTTGTAGTGATGGAGGCAAGGGTGGAAGTTAGTGGGAAGTGAACTGAAATCTGATAAGGGAGAGGACAAGAAATTTAGTTTTGCATCAGATTGTGAAGCAATTAATATGACATGCTAAGGACTTCGGAATTCATATACAGAACAGTGTAGAAGAATACTTCAGAGATATGAAGCAAACAGACTTCTCCCAAGAACTTCTTTAGATGTTTTCAGTTCACAGAGGCTAAGGCCTAACTCTTTCAGAAGGCTATCATATCTACTACTCAGTAAACAGAAAAATAAATGTTCTATCCAAATTAGAACACTATTTTTTATATTAAAAAATATTTCGGGCCGGCCCGGTGGCGCACTGCGCTAGTGCGCCGCTTGGGAAGCGCGGAGGCGCTC
>NW_007795664.1:0-1456 GCF_000696425.1 Galeopterus variegatus | reverse complement strand
TAGATATATCATGAAAATAATCAATAGAAAACAAGAATGGCTATAATCATGTAAGATAAAACAGATTTCAGAGCAAAGACAGAGACAGAAAGGGACATCACATGATAAAAGGGTCAATCTACCAAGAAGCTATGCACCAAACCACAATGCTACAAAATACGTGGAGTAAAAACTGATAAAACTGAAAAGAGAAACAGACAAATTCCCAATATTGTTGGAGACTTCAACAACACCATTAACTAACAAAATCACATCAACTTTTATAGAACAATCCACCCATTAACAGCAGAATACACATTCTTTTCAAGTGCCCATAGATCATACACCAAGATAGACTACATCCTCTGCCAAAAAACAAAGCCTGAAGGAACTGAAATCATATAAAGTGTGTTCTCCGACCACAATGGAATCAAACTAGAAATTATGAACAGAGAACTCTCCAAACTCTTGGAAACTAAACAGCACACTTCTGAATAACCCATGGGTCAAACAGGAAGTCTCAAAGGATATCAAGAAATACACTGAAATAAATAAAAATGAAAATACAACATATCAAAAATTGTGGGACACAGCTAAGGCAGTACTAAGAGGGAAATTTATAGCACTAAATGCTAATATTAGAAAAAGTCTCAAATCAACAATCTAAGATCTCACCTCAAAACCCTAGAAGAAGAAGAGTAAAATAAACTCAATGAAAGCAGAAGGAATGAAATAATAAAGATAGCAGAAATCAATGAAATTGAAAATGGAAAAAAAGGAGAAAAATCAATGGAAAAAAGCTCATATTTTCAAAGTACAAAACTGACCGACACAAAACTCTAGCTAGGATGACAAACTAAAACAGAGAAAAGATGCAAATCACCAATATCAGGAATGAAAGAGTGATATCCCCTATGACATCAAAAGGATGTTAAAGGAATATTATAAACAACTCTACACATGTCAATTTGACAACTTAGATGAAATTCCTTGAAAAACCCAGAGTACCAGAAGTACCCAAGATGAAATACCTCTATAACTACTAAGGAAATTGAATTCATAATATTGGTTTTTCCCAAATGAATGTCTTTTATTCCATGATTAAAATTTGCAAGCATGTCTTGGGGATCATCCCATAGCTCGTTTCTGTAGCTGGACAACTTTTATCTCTTATTCGTCACCTAATGACAAATAAGAGACATAGATACCATCCAAAAATTTTCTGATATCTTTGTTTTTAACTGTTGTGGCTTGCTGGATCAAAGCAGCTGAATTTGAAACAAGTTCTGTGTCATTTCCTTCAAGGATTAACTCATCTTTCTGCGCTTGAGAGAGTGACCAAGCAACACCTGGCTTCATTCGAACCCTGCAGATGTATTTTTCACCCCCAAAACTTCAGATTTTAACAAGAGACCTACTCTCCCAAATAACAACGTTGGTGGGGAAGTGAGCACACACAGACCTCATCTTGTGAGGG
>NW_007795663.1:0-1456 GCF_000696425.1 Galeopterus variegatus | reverse complement strand
CTGACATACTGTTCAGTAAGTGCTTTTTAGAGCCATAGGCTGTTAGAGACTAAAGGAACCCAGAGGATAAGAAAATGCTCTGGGAGGGGCCGGCCTGTGGCTCACTCGGTATAGTGCGGTGCTGGTAACACCAAGGCCACGGGTTCGGATCCCATATAGGGATGGCCGGTTGGCTCACTGGCTAAGCGTGCTGCTGACAATACCAAGTCAAGGGTTGAGATCCCCTTACCGGTCATCTTTAAAAAAAAAAAAAAGAAAATGCTCTGGGAGTCTGGCTGGGACACTGTGTGACAGCAAGGTCTCATCTTTGGATCTCTCCCTGCTCTTTGAGGGCTTTTCTTAGGAAAGTACCACAAACTGCTTTAGGAGTGACTCTGTTTTCATCTTGTGCATGTCTTCTTTCTCTGCCATTATGCTGTAAGAGTCAAGACATTTGATGCTTATATTTTAAAACGGTGACTCTTAAAAGAAAAATATTTTCTTTCCAGTGAGGGCCAGATCTTTAAAAGTATGAATGAAGTGAATGTGATATTTATAAAACCCTTTGGGATGAAAGGTGAAAAGGGCCTTTAAGCAAACACTCAATAATGGAAAAATCAATGAAAATGTTCTTAGGAAAAGAAACTGGCCAATCTGTCTTTGTGTGTGTCACATTTCTTTGCTCAAACAGCTTGTCTTCCGTCTGATAGTTGCAAGTCTGCCGTTGGAAAATGTAGCACTAAGATGGCAGAATAATTGATGATTTTTCAGCTTTGTCAACCACTTGTTTTATCCATCAGTAGATTTCCATGTTACGTATTTTTGATGATCACATTTGTCTCATTAAGAAAATTTTTATTGGGCTGGCCTGTGGCTCACTCGGGAGAGTGCAGTGCTGATAACACCAAGGCCACGGGTTCGGATCCCGTATAGGGATGGCCGGTTTGCTCACTGGGTGAGCATGGTGCTGACAACACCAAGTCAAGGGTTGAGATCCCCTTACCGGTCATCTTTAAAAAAAAAAAAAAGAAAATGCTCTGGGAGTCTGGCTGGGACACTGTGTGACAGCAAGGTCTCATCTTTGGATCTCTCCCTGCTCTTTGAGGGCTTTTCTTAGGAAAGTACCACAAACTGCTTTAGGAGTGACTCTGTTTTCATCTTGTGCATGTCTTCTTTCTCTGCCATTATGCTGTAAGAGTCAAGACATTTGATGCTTATATTTTAAAACGGTGACTCTTAAAAGAAAAATATTTTCTTTCCAGTGAGGGCCAGATCTTTAAAAGTATGAATGAAGTGAATGTGATATTTATAAAACCCTTTGGGATGAAAGGTGAAAAGGGCCTTTAAGCAAACACTCAATAATGGAAAAATCAATGAAAATGTTCTTAGGAAAAGAAACTGGCCAATCTGTCTTTGTGTGTGTCACATTTCTTTGCTCAAACAGCTTGTCTTCCGTCTGATAGTTGCAAGTCTGCCG
>NW_007795662.1:0-1456 GCF_000696425.1 Galeopterus variegatus | reverse complement strand
TGCGGGCGCAACACCGAGGGTTGCGATCCCATTACCAGTCAGTAAAAAAGACAAAAAGGAATAATAAAAAAAAAAAAACCAAAATGTTTTATTCCAATAATCATATTTCACATATTTGCACATATTAGACTAAGTTGTAGTCTTCTGGTGGCATTGTTTTTATATTGAAATTATTTATAGCATGCCAGTTTCACTCCCATTTTCAAGTTCCTTTTCTTGTTTTTATGTTAAATTTGTATTTTCCACACATTTAGCACAAATTAATAATATGTGTGATAGGGAAAAGTCTGAAATAACTTAGTAGGGTGATACAGAGAAAAACTAAATAGATTTAAAAGTTATCTATGTGACGTGATTTAAAACATTTGAAAATTGTAGGATGGTTAGTATTTATAAAAGCTGGAGAGAGGATAAAATCTCTTCAAACAGCAGGGCACTTAGAAAGGATGTTACAAATAGCCTATGATACAGGCAAGAAATGAGAGAGAGTAATGGGAGAGAAGCCTGGAAAACATGGTGCCAGATGATGGAGTTATTAGAGTACCATGTTACAGTCTAGTTCTTGAGAAACAGGCATATATTTATTCTTCTTTAACTTAGATGTTACAATATGTATCCTTGACATATTAGAATTCTACCTTGAATTCGTACTTTTACCACTTCCCAGCTAACACAGGTATCTTACAAAAATTTAGGCCTTGTAACCCTTCCACATTTCGTTTTGAGATTCTATATTATTTATCTCCTTTAAGTGTACAAAATATCATGAAGCACATAATTTTTATGACCTACTTTAATATATCACCTTACAAACATTCTGTATTTTTTTAAAACAGGATTTGAATGGCTGCATAGTTTTGCATAAAAAGCATGAACTATTAATATACCTGTCTCCTACTATTGGATATTTATGTTGCTATGTAAAAGTAACATTATGATCACTGATCACCATTCTTTTAATAAATGTCTATTACTTTATGAGAATAAATTTTTTAAAAGTGTGTTTCCTGAGTGAAAGTGTATACACTTTTAAAATGCTTTGTAAGCATATGTAACAAATTGCTTGCCAGAAATGCTGTAACTGTTTATACCACATCATTTGGTAGGAGACTGAATATTATTCTTCATACTTATGATAATGCATAGTGCCATTTAGTAATTAGTTTTAAATTTAATTTTTATTTGACAATGAATTGTATAAAAAATAAATTTTAATATATTTGTCACCTATTTTGATTGCTCATTGGTGGATCACTTAAACATTTTATCTACCTTTATTTTTCTATTGAGGTACCCGTTACTTTATTTCAGGCAGTATGCAATTATGTATACTAATTGCAAGAGTAATGCACAAGGGTACTAAAAGTACTTTCATAAGAATGCTAAAAACCAAAAAGTTAATATTAAAAAATTAAAACAAAAATGACTGATATTTACTGTGTCATATGCCTGTCTA
>NW_007795661.1:0-1456 GCF_000696425.1 Galeopterus variegatus | reverse complement strand
GCTCAACATCACTCAGCATCCAGGAAATGCAAATCAAAACTACATTGAGATACCATCTCACACCTTTTACGTTGGCTAAAATCCAAAAGACTCTGAACGATAAATGCTGGTGAGGTTGCGGAGAAAAAGAACTCTCATACATTGTTGGTGGGACTTCAAAATGGTGCAGCCTCTATGGAAAATGGTTTGGAGGTCCCTCAAACAATTGCAGATAGATCTACCATATGACCCAGTTATCCCACTGCTGGGAATATACCCAGAGGAATGGAAATCATCAACTCAAAGGTATACTTGTTCCCCAATATTCATCACAGCACTCTTTACAATAGCCAAGAGTTGGAACCAGCCCAAATATCCATCATCAGATGAGTGGATACGGAAAATGTGGTATATCTACACAATGCAATACTACTCAGGTATAAAAAAGAATGCAATACTGCCATTTGCAACAACATCGATGGACCTTGAGAGAAATATATTAAGTGAAACAAGTCAGGCACAGAAAGAGAAATACCACATGTTCTCACTTATTGGTGGGAGCTAAAAATAAATAAATAAATTCACACTCACATACACACACACAAAAAAAAAGGTGGGGGGAAGAAGTCATAACAACTAAAATTCCTTAAAGTTGATACGACAAGCAAACAGAAAGGACATTGTTAGGTGGGAGGGGGTAGAGGGAGGAGGGACGGAGGTTTCCGTAATGGGCCACAATAATCAACCACATTGTATATCGATAAAATAAAATTAAGAAAGAAAAAAAAAAAAGATCCCCTTACTTGTCATCTTTAAAAAAAAAAATCAAATGTCTGTATTACTATGGGTATATTTCTGGATTCTCTACTCTGTTCCATTGATCTATCTGTCTGTCCCTATGCCAATACCACATTGTCTTGATTACTATTAGGTAGTGTAATAACTCTAACTTTGTTTTTCTTTTTCAAAATTGTTTTTATTCTACTTCCTTTGTCTTTTCATATGTTTTAAAATCAGTTTGTCTATATCTACAAAAAATGCTGCTGTAATCTCTATTGGTATTGCATTAAATCTGTAAGTCAGTTTATGGAGAATTGACATTCTTTTATTATATTAGGTTGTCCAACCCATGAACATGGTATGTCTATCTATTTATTTAGGTTTTGTTTGATTTCTTTTTTTTTTTTTAATTTTATTTTTTATTTTATTTATTTTATTTATTTTTTCAATATACAATGTAGTTGATTATTATGTCCCATCACCAAAACCTCCCTCTCTCTTCCCTCTCCCCACTCCCACCCAAGTGTGACCCATCCATTTGTTTGTTGTAAGAACTTCAAAAAAAATTAAAAAAATAAAAATAAATAAATAAAAAAATTGTGGTTGTTATATCTTCCTCTGCCCCCCCCACTTTTATTTTGTTGTTGTTGTTGTTGTTGTTGTTTGTTTGTTTGTGTGTGTGTGTGTGTGTGTATGT
>NW_007795660.1:0-1456 GCF_000696425.1 Galeopterus variegatus | reverse complement strand
ATGAGAGCCCCTGGCAGCCCACACTACCTGCATGCCCCGCACGCCCCTGTGAGGCAGAGAAGACAGAGACCAGGGCCAGAGCTGGAATTCAGTGTGTTCCTGGAATTCAATCCCAGTTCTGCCGGCTAATAGCGACCTTGGGCAATAGCCTTTTTCTGAGCCTCAGTTCTCTCCTTTGTCATTACTCTTGCTCTGCAACACCCAGGTCCACCAAAGTGCAAACACACAGAACGGACTTTACTCCCTCTTCCCCACCCCCCCACGAATCTCCATGCTGGCCACAAACTCCACATCCAAGGGCGGCAGCTGGGGAAGGAGGAATCGCCAAAGCCCAACGAGCATGGGCTGGGGGCTGGAGGGAGACATGCAGAAGAGCAAGGACGGAGGGCCGAGGGGGCTTCTGCAAGGAGAGGGGTGTCCTCACACGGCCTCCCTAGGCTGCCTGGCCAGGAAACTTTCAAGGATGGATTTTGGAGCAGAGTATCACATTTCAAGATTTCCATCCCTTGCTGGGCCAGCCTTCTGCATGTTGGTCCACCTTCAGGGGCTGGCACACGTCGCAGCCCAAGCCTGAGCATGCCCTGCTCCTTTGGCTCTGCTAGAAGACAAGTAGCCCGATTGCATCTCCTCCCCTTTGCACAAGCACTGACGCTGCAGGTCACTGCTCCCCTTTTTTCAGCCTTGACCTGAACTATGCCCGTACTTTGCTAGGCAGGGAAAAAGACCACATGGGACCCCTAAGAGCTCAGTACCAGAAGGAGACACCCATGCAGCAGACTCAGCCACCTGTCAAGCCCCCGGCCCTGTTCAGGAGCTTGCACGTTGGATTCTGGAGCAGGTGCTTTGAGCCTGGTCTTCACTGCAGGTGGCGATGAGGAAGAGCACTCCACTCATTCATTCATTCTGAGGGGTGGGAGTGGGGGGAGGAGATGGGGAGAAGGTGTTCAACAGCAGAGAGCCCACAGGAGCGGAGCTGAGGAGCCAATGTTGGGGTCCCTCGGCCTCTTCAGAAAACAATCCTTCCATCGGACGTGTGGACGTCTGCAACGTGGACTCTTCCCGTGAGGCCCACTGGGCAGGTAACACTCATTTTAGGAACCAGACAGGCACAAACCAAGCTCAGCAGCTCTCTACCCAGACTCTGCTATGTGAGTTCTGAGACTTACCTGGAGCTGATGCTCACCTAAATTAATAAATGCAATTTGTCTCAAGCCTATTGTGAATCTTGAGAGATCTACACTCCAGAACAACTTGGTATTAGGCAATCTGAATCCCTTAGATCTCTGCTTTGAACCCAGCATCTCAAAACTTCCTCACACAAGTCTTTCATCTGCCTGGCCTAAAGCCAGTCTAACCTTCCCAGAGAGGTGCCCAGTTCCAGGACTGGTCAAGACCAGTGGTTCTTAAGGTGTGGTTCCCAGACCAGCAGCACCAGCACCCCTAGGAACTTGTTAGA
>NW_007795659.1:0-1456 GCF_000696425.1 Galeopterus variegatus | reverse complement strand
AGAGAAAAGCACATGGGAAACCAAATTATAATCAAAAGTTTGCCATTTAAAAACAAAACTGAACAAAATGAGTCTCATTAACCTCCAGTGTGGTGACCATGACGAGCTTGGCCAGGACCCAGCGCCTGTGACTTCTCGTTCAGCAGCTAAATGCTATCACAGCTTCTCAAGGGAAAGGATGTTCTAGGCAAGATCACCCCGTCTTTTTATCAAAAAGCATTTGTCCCAAATCTAAACCTTCTCACCCATTCTAGAGGCAGGCCAAAGTCCTTCTCCAAAGCAGGTGAGCCTTCCTCTCTGGACCCTTCCCTCTCTGTTTACCCCTTGATCTTGTGGGAGACGCGGAGATGCACCACTCAAATCCCCCTTACGGAGACAACATGCTTCCCAGTGGCAAGGAGAGTGGATAACTGACAGCCTCCATCTGATAACAACCTCAGGGTCCTCAGCTCTTGAACCAAGGTCACGCTCTCCTTGAGGTGGGCCCTGGCTAATGACTGAGCAAAGTGGTGCATGAGGGCCTGGCTACTTCTGCCCAATGCAGGACTCCTTAATGGAAAACCTCTGCTCCAGAGCCCCATCCTGGGCAGGCAGAAATCTTGTGAGGTCTGCAGTGTGGTCTCATGGTTCCTCCAGCCCAGTCCTGTCTCTTCTCATCTTCTTTTCACAGCTGTTACTCCCACCAAGACCATTTGCCCTCTAACTGCATTGCACTGTCCTGAGGAGGCCAGCCTACAACAGTGCCCTAGATCAGAGGTTGCAGACTATAGCCCATGGCCTGATCCTGGCCTGTGGCCTGTTTTTGTAAATAAACTTTTATTGGAACTCAGCCATGCCTGTTCATTTACTTACTATCCACTGCTGCTTTTGCATTACAACAGCAGGGTTGAGTAGTTGCAACAGAGACTAATATTTAAAATGTTAAACACCTGGCCCCTTATAGTAGCATTTTGCCAACCCCTGCTCTGGCTAATACAGTGCTGCTGGCAAGCACAGACCGATGCAGGGACACAAAAGTGTCTCTTCCCAAGGCCTCCACAGTGGGCCCGAGATCCCCACTTTTTGTCTCATTTTGGGTATGTTCCCTCCCGACTCATAACTGGTCTCAAACAAGACTCTGAAGTGGACGAACAGATTATAAGTCCAGAGTGCAGAGCCTGAAATATATTGGAGATCAAGTGCAGGGTCTGTGTCATCTCACCATGTCCAGAGTGGCTCCTCCCACTGGTCACTGCCTTCACGGTGACACTACACTAGCAAGCCTGCCACAGCCCTGTGCATCTCAGCTTGAAGGGACTTAAAAGCTTTTGACCACGACTATGAAAATCGAAAGGCAAGAGGAGGTGTAACCTGTTACTATTACTCACCAAACATCAACAACTTTTGGTAACAGTACTCTGATTTTCCTTAGGGTAACCACCCCTCTCCCATTCACAATCACGTAGGGGTTTGTGTA
>NW_007795658.1:0-1456 GCF_000696425.1 Galeopterus variegatus | reverse complement strand
TATTTGAATGCTGAGTATGAATCAATAAATCAGCCAGGTAAAAACTTATGAGTGAAGTGGAGGGAAAGTGAGAGGAAAGCAGGGAGGAGTCGGGAATTACATTCCACATTCATGTGAGTGCTGAGATGAAAAAGAGTTTGGTGTGTTTGAAGAGCCGAAAGGTCTCATGGCTCAGGCACACTGAGCCTGGGGGAAGTGACTGTAGTGAGGTCCAGAGGTGAGTAGAGGCCATGTTCAGGATTGGGGACTTTTTTGTTTCCCTCCCCTTAAGTACAATCAGAAGGCAATCAAAGATTTTAAGGAGCTTTGATTTGTATTTTTCAAACACTACTTGGACCTCTGTGGGGAAAAAGGGCTGGAGCAGTGCAAGTGTTGAACTGGGAATACCAATTAAAAGACTGTAATTGAGGATAACTGTGGGGTTTTAGGAGAGGGAATGTTGCCAAATATTCTCCTTGAAACAACTGTGGATTAGGTGGCCCCAAAACATGCCTCAAAATATGGCCCCCACATATCTGATGAATAAGTTATCATTCTCCATACCAAGTGTCAACTTTTTATTTTATTTCTCTATTACATATATTATATGTAAGTGCATAAAGGCCAAAAAGAAAAAGATTTTACATATATTTGTAAAAGGCCCGTTTATTCTGAGCTAACAGCATGACATAATTCTCAGATTAATAATCAATGTCACTAATATTAACATTAATAATCTATATCATTAGCCTTCATGTACCGAAAGAGAGTTAGGTCTATTTAAAATGAAGACCCTTATGTTTTTAACCAAGTGATTTGTCGGTTATGGAGATTTCATAAGAAACTGAAAGTTTCTTACTGTAGGATCTCTGGAAAGGAAAGGATACAGCTAAACCGTGTCCCAAGTGTATTCCAACAATTACTTTAAAACATTGGGCAACTAGAGCCAGGTGAGCTAGCTATTGCTGTAGTTCAGATGTGAAATACAAAAGGCCTGGGTGGAGTTGAAAGATGCATAAGTGGAAAGGAGGGTAATCCTAGAAATCTCCATTGAATCATGGTTTTGATATGAAGAATGAAAGAGAAAAGCATAATGAATGGTTTCCCATTACAAGATACTTTGATGATTACAGGCCAGGCTGATAAGAGAAAGAAAAAAATAAGGGAAAGCAAACACACATTTTGCCCACTGACACCAGAACTGAAAAAGACAGTGGGGGAAGAGGAATAGAGATGTAGGTTTGGGCATCTTGCTGGAACAACTGGTGTAATGATGGCCTCAAAAAGTGCCCACCTGAGGAAGGATGAGGTACACAAAGATATTTAAATACTATTCATTCTTCCTAAAAGGCATGGTTTTAAATTTCTAAAACAAAATCAACTGGCATCAAAGCATAGGTAATGTCTTTTCTGTTCACGGAAAAAGAACAATTTATATTTTTAATGGTAAAGCAGCTTCTTGGCATAGGACAGTTAA
>NW_007795657.1:0-1456 GCF_000696425.1 Galeopterus variegatus | reverse complement strand
CAGTGACCTTAATGCAAAACTCAAGGCACTGCACTTAATAATCTAATTTCCCACTGCTCCTAAAAAACAGGAAGCTTCAGAAACCCTGGTCTGCAGCAGAGTAGCTACAGCTGAGTGGCAGCAGACTCCAGCGCGCCCCAGGCCCCACCACACTTGATTGTCCCAACAGACATTTGTTTGCAACCTCTGCCTAACTCTCCAGCTTCATTTCTTGCCACGAGTCCTTCTCCCAACCCCCCCTTTCAGCTCCATCCACAATGAGCTACTTTCAGATCTTTTTTTTTTTTTTTTAAAAAAGATGAGCGGTAAGGGGATCTTAACCCTTGACTTGGTGTTGGCAGCACCACACTCTCTCAAGTGAGCTAACCAGCCATCCCTATATAGGGATCTGAACCCATGGCGTTGGTGTTATCAGCACCACACTCTCCCAAAAGAGCCACAGGCCGGCCCCTACTTTCAGATCTTTGAATGAATCTAATTCTCTCATGTTCCTCTGCATGTGTTATTCTATCTGGAATACCCCTCCACCCCCCACTCCTTCCCTGGCTAATGCCTAGTAATTCTCAAGTATCAGACCAAAGGACCCTTCTTGCAGGAAGCCTTCCTTGATTTGTGCTCCCCCCCCAGCCCCCACTCCACGTCCTTAATCCTGCTGATTATTTCCTACTCCTGTAGCTGCCTCTTTGTCTGTCTCTACCTCGTTAGATTGGGAGTTCCAGGAGGGCAGGAACTGGACCTTCTCATTTGCTGTGGAACATCTAATCCCCAGCATGGAGACTAACAGTAATACTGCCAGAAGCAATGCATTCTGCCTGGGCTTCCACTTTTCTCCCCGTAAAGTAATGCTCCAGTATCCTAAGGACACCCACCTTCCTAGGATGAAAACAAGGACCAGAGGTCCCAAATGTGTTTTGTTTGCCTCTTGCAGTCTCATTTTATTTTTTAAATTTGAATTAGTGCCAACATCTAAAAATCTTGAAAAATAAAATTCTTCATTTCTAACTTGTATTGAAAAAAAAAATCAAAGTATTTGGCAAGGGAAGAGCAGGAATTGTGTGTGGCAACACTCAGCCAGGGCTGCACATGCTTTCCTGTTTCCCAAAGTGCCCATCCAGCCCTTTGCAGATTCATATCGCCTGCCTGGCTCCTGGAGGTAGCCAGTTCCAGACCCTTGCCCTACACTGGCTTCTGGGACAGAAATGACCATCCCAAGAGGACAAGAATTTCCTAGGGGAAGACGGAGTCCGAATCTAATCAACTGGGGGAAGAGACCCCTTTGCCTGTGGCCTTCCCCACTAAGCACACACCCTAGGAGAGTTTTCATCTTGGGACAGTCCTCAGCAGTCACTATGTGCCAAAAACATGCCCTGCCATCAGGATCTTGCCTGAACAGCAGATGTGAAAATAAGAGGCCACCCCTGCCCTGCATTTTCTAACCTTTAAGCAGCAGAGCAGT
>NW_007795656.1:0-1456 GCF_000696425.1 Galeopterus variegatus | reverse complement strand
TTTTTTCCAGTGAATGAATAAACATTTCTAATCTTGAAGCTATACTAGGCAAAAGAGGGAGTAAAAAAAATGTCTTGTTCTAGAACTGAACTGGATTTACAGAGGAGCAGTTACCGAGAACTCCATGACAGTAGTCATGAAGCATTTAGCAGCTTCAGACTGCATAATTTTCTGAAGAATGTTTTAGAAGTCCTGGGGTAGTGGAGGTTTGAACGAAATCATTGCTAACGTCCATCTGAGCTCCAGGATTCTAAGTCAGAGGAGACCTCTAAGAACTATTGGTTTTTTATTACTAAAAAAACCTTTATTTAGGCCAACTAATGTTTTGACTTTCATACCAGCTGCTGCAACTTGTTTGTTATTCATTTAATGGCTGTGCTGTGGACAAATGAGGGTTATATGTAGCTAAATCTCAAATATACTCCCTGTGTATGATTATTTTAGTCTGGTGACAAATAATGTTTTGGTTTTCTGAGGACGTAGTCTTACAACATGTCACCTTCTCTTCCAATATATATATCCTTAAAAAGATGTACCCAAGTTATTCCAGATATCATAAGAACTAGGTACTATGTCCTAGTTGGTTTAGAATGACTGCCTTAGAACTGGTTAGACTCAGGAATCTGGAACATCTATCTCTTTATTTTAATTGGTTTTTATTCACTTAATTTTTCCATTTTTATATTGTTGGGATATGGTATAAATTTATAATCTCAAAAATAATTTTACCTTGCTCAATAACCTTTGACTTGATGAATAAGTAAGTTTTTTGGGGTTTTTTTGGCTAGGAAATTTATGTAAAGGAGATCCACCTTCATTAAAACCCCGTGGTCTTCTTATGATGTTGATTTTTATATACAATGTCAGTTTGGCCATGGAAGAGTTTTCATTGAGATATTCTTTTCATATTTCTGGTAAGTCCATTGCTTTTTCCCCCCATTTTTTTTTTGTTTGTTTGTTTGTGTGTATGTTTTTGTTCATTTGGTTGTGCTTTGTTGGAAAAACTGATTATCAGATAAGTAAATAGATGGTAATTCTTTGTTTCATCTGTCAGTTTTAGGGGAGGAGAAAGATAATATTTAATGTTGTGACTTCTATAATATGTGGAGGCCTCAAGCTAAACCTCTGTAAAGTATAAGATCAGATTTTCCTTTTTTATTATAACACCTAAGCATTTTCTCTACTTTTCTGGATACTTGTAATATTATAAAAATATAGTAGGGAATTTTTATCAGTAGCATAAAATTTTAAGTAGTTCTTTCTCTTTTGGAATTAATTTCCTTAAAGTACTAATATCAAGAGTAATTTGTCTTTGTTTAGTTAACTCAAATTAGCTGTGACCAGATTATTCGAAGATACGTTTGGCCAGCATTCTTGTGGTTTGAAAGAAGGCACTGATAGAATTTTAAGTTGAGTCCTATTTAATTGTAGTCAATTTTAATTGAGTCCTATTTAA
>NW_007795655.1:0-1456 GCF_000696425.1 Galeopterus variegatus | reverse complement strand
GTGTGTGTGTGTGTGTGTGTGTGTGTGTGTTGTGTGTTGTGTGTGTGTTTTGGTCCCAGGAAGGACAGAATTAATACATTGACTTCACTTTTAAAACACTTTGTGTATGAGAATATTGATGTGAGCTATTCAGCTTTGGACCAGTGATGTTAATAAATGAAAAATTCTCAGCTTGTATATTTTAAACCTGCTCAAGACATGTGAGTAGCTATAGTAATGGCAAAATTCCATGCTTAGTTTGTACTTTTGAGGATAGATGTTTAAAAAGAAGCAGGTTTAATTGATGTGTTCTTATTCTTTGCATTGTTTTTGGTGTTACTTGACAAAAGTGGCTTGTAACTTATGTTACTCCAGTACTTTCTAATTCTGATTTACTCTGGTATCAAAGTTTGCTTGTTTGTTTATTTTAGGGAATTAGAACACAACCTGTTTTTCGTATTTGTTTTTTGTTTGGGGCTCTAAACAGTAATTGCTTATTGTTGGATGGGAAGTCTCCTTTCTTTTAATGATATTTTCTAAAACCATTACATTTACCATAAGCAAAATATTTTTGAGTTCAGTGGAACCTTGTTCATTTCTTGTGTCTTTAATAGAGAAATCTGTAAAGCGACATTTTTTTTCTGAAATTAAACTTTCCCCAGTAAGAAGACAATGTGAGCAGTAGAGCTCTTGGTAGCCTTTAACTACTTAGAGTCATAGTGTTGGAAATGACCTTAGAGATGATATAATCCATCCTTTTCTTTTTTTATATATATTTGTCTTTGTAAACTCATATATTAAAAATATTTTAAAACAGGATCAGGGCTGGTGTGTTAACTCAGTTTGTTAGAATGTGGTACTGATAACTCCAAGCTCCAGGGTTCGATTCTTGTACCAGCCAGCCACCAAAAAATAATAATAAAATAAAAAAATAAATAAACCTATTTTTGGATCTTTTTCTTAGAACTCTTAAGAAGAGTAGGAGTCCCCCTGGAGTAAGCAATGTTTATAATGTTTTTAAATTGAAATTTTCTTCAAACCTCTTTATGCTAAGCGGATAAGTGTAGCACTTTACCATTACTGTAGAGTGATTTCATTCCTTGTTACCACTAAAAAAGTTAGGAATCATATAAATTTCTTTTTTTTTTTCCACATATTAAACTGTTGTATACAAGTATCAAGGTGAGTCTCTAAAGAAGAGGCCAGTGAAGTGTCCTGTTATGTCAGAGTGAGCCTCCTTGGTGATTTTTCCCCCCTTCATTGTTGCTAGCATCTTAATTTAAAAGTCATTTAGTTAGAAATGTTCCTAAAGACAATTTTTATGATAGATGAAATCTGGAAACTACTCACTAGAATGGATAAAGGGTAGTATAGTCACATATTGGAATTCTGTATGTGAGAATTATTAACTTTTAGAACAAAATAAAATGACCTCAACAATATGAATCAATCTTGAAAGCATAATGTTAAGTGAAAG
>NW_007795654.1:0-1456 GCF_000696425.1 Galeopterus variegatus | reverse complement strand
CGGACCTCCACTACCCCAGGCTCTGGATAAGCACAGCTTCGTGCTTCTCGCCCTTCCTACACGCCTGCTGTCATCGACCTTTCAGTGTCCTCCCTCCTCACTTTCTGCTCAGGAACACAGAAAACTCAGAAGGACGCGCCCCATATCTCACCCCCCAGCCTGCCTCTTGTGGCTCTCTGGTCTACTGTAACTGCACCAGCAGCTCACTGCATTAATTGTCAGAACGATTGTCATTCCTGTTCTGCGACAGGGCAAGAGAGCATTGTCTGAGGCTTCTTGTCCTTTTACTCTCACAAAATCATTAAAAGAGATGATAGCAAAGAAAAAGTAGAAATCGAAAGCCAATAAAATGACACAAAAGGCACAAAAGGAGAACGCATAAACATGAAGCTGGACTAGAACATGAGGCCCGCACGGCATGGGGCAGGGGCACTCTAGTCACAAGCTCAACACAACTCATGAGCTCAAAGAGAAAACAGCAAAGTGAGACACAGGGACTTTAAGAGAGAATTGTTTTTAAGTTCGTACTTGTAAATGAAAGTGTGGGGGTGTTATTAGCATCAAAGAAGAGTTCAGGACCAACAGCCTTAAGCAAAGAGGCTGGAGGGGCACATGCTATGTCATTAAGCCAAGGTCTTACTCTTGATGGAGTTTTCTTAGTTTGGGTTCCCCTTAGACCAAACCCCCAGATACGTGCTTGGCTATGAGTGGTTTGTCTGAGAGATGATCCTGAAGTGACATGAGGACATGGGAACAGTAAGAAGGGATGGGGAGTGGGCACTACAGGGTGTGTGTTAGTCAGCGTTTTCATACACATACACACACACACACACACACACACACACAGATTTATTATGAGGAACTGGCTCACCCAATTACAGAGATTGACAAGTTCCAACATCTGCAGTTGGCAGGCTGGAGATCCAGGACAGCTGATGGCATAAGTTCCAGAGTGAAGGCAGGAGAACACAGACATCCCAGCTCAGGCAGAGAGAACAAAGATGCCCCCCACCACCTTCTCCTATGCAGGTCCTCAGCAGACTGGGCGAGGCCCACCCACACTGGGGAAGGCTGTCTGCTTTACTTACTGTACCGATCCAGATGCTCATTCATCCAGACACACCCCCACAAGCGCACCCAGAAATAAAGTTCAGCCAGATGTCTGGGCACCCTGAGATCCAGCCAAGATGACCGTGTTGTTAACCGTCACAGGGAGCACTGGTGGGCTGTGGGCAGTGGGAGCACATAGCACTAGGGTCCCCTGAGGACCTGGAGCACACCTCTGAACTTTCTGATGGGAGGAGGGGTGCTGGGATGTTTACAGTTTCTACACACTTGCTGAGGGCTGTCCCCAGAGATGCTGGCCTTGTCACACTGCCCAGCAGAACAGGTGAGCATGGCAAAGCTGCTTTTGTGGCTTCAGGACACATGGCAGAGGCTGTGGAGGTGCAGAGAG
>NW_007795653.1:0-1456 GCF_000696425.1 Galeopterus variegatus | reverse complement strand
TAAAACTTTATTTAAAAACAGGTGATGAGCCAGATTTGGCTGATGGGGCATGGTTTGCCAACCCCTAATTTACATTTCCCCCCAGAACATGTGTTGCTTTTATGATAAAAATCAATTTAAGTGAAATTAGTTAATTAAAACCAAAATGAAGCACCCTTCATTTTAGCAACATAAGTGTGTGCATCTGTCCATCATCTATTATTTGGAAGTTTCAATTAGTTGTGAGCCTATCAGTTAAATAAAAAAATATACTACACAAGAGAATACTTCAAAAAGTTCGTGAAAAAATGGATTGAAGGATAATATAAATCTTTCCATGATGGATTGAAAGATAATATAAATCTTTCCATTAACTTTTTGAAGACCCCTTGTATAGTATGTTTAAGAGCAAAGGATATGTTGTAGAATGAATCTTCAAAAAGTTAAGAAATCTTTTGTGCATTTTGAATTTTGTATTATCTACATTTATTACCTATTTACAAATAAAATAAAGTTAGGCATCATTGCTTAAGTATTAGCTTTTTTTTTTCCCTTTTTTGTCTTTTTTTACTGACCGGTAATGGGATTGCAACCCGCGGTGTTGCGCCCGTACCGGGGACCAGCAATGGGATCGCAACCCTTGGTGTTGCGCCTGCACTGCGCTCAACCAGTGAGCGGGAACTGGTCTCCACATGGGATCCGAACCCTCGGCGGGAGCGCCACCGCGCTCCCAAGCGGCGCACTCTCCAGTGTGCCACCGGGCCGGCCCTTAAGTATTAGCTTTTTGAATGCTTCTAGAAATCATCCTGACCAAGTTGACCCTTGATCAGCAATGAACTGAGGATAACATGAAAACTCAATGCAAGACATGATTCACTGATTCGGCAAGTATATACCTGAAGAGAAAGTGTACTTGAGAAACTAGAAATAGATGAATACCCCAGATCCATCACTTATGAGCTGTGTTTGAGCAAATTGCTTACTTTCTCTCATCTTATTCTCCTTATGTATAAAATATACTTTATTAGGTTGTTATCTGGAATACATAGTATAATACAAGTATAAGTAAAATGCTTAGAAAAGTGCCCAGCATATAGCAAGTGTCCAATAGATACTAGCTGTTACTATTACCATAGATGGAATAGAGCATGCAACAGGAGAAGTGATGGAATATGAGGCCAGAAAAATAGGCATGCTTAGATAAGGAAGAGGGTGATATGCCATGCTTCAGGGTTTGGATGTATTCTTTTTCCCTTTAAGTCGTTTTCCTGAAATGTTTCAAACACACAAAAAACTTAAGGCACAGTACAATGGACACTCATATGCCCTCTACCTAATTCAACAACTGTTAATATTTTGTTATATTTGCTTTCTCTCTCTCGCTCCCTCTCTATATATATACACACACATATATACACACACACACACATATACTTTCTCGAACAATTTGAAAATAAGTTGTAAACAACATGACAAT
>NW_007795652.1:0-1456 GCF_000696425.1 Galeopterus variegatus | reverse complement strand
TGGATGCCAAGTGGTTTCTTTAAATGAGACATTAAACCAGAGACATCAAAGATTTTGTGAGCACATTCCCCATGCTCCTCCTAGCCATTTCTAGCCCATGTTACTTTTCTATCATCCTTTTGTTTTTAGTTTTCAGAGTTCATAAATATAAAGAAATCTTCAGTACTCCTGAAACAGTAAATACAGACTTACCTCATAACTTGTTTGCCATATTTACTCTCAGAATAAAGCTACATATTATAATTCTGTATAATCTATAAATCCAGCCAAGCATAGGCATCTACAAATTTTTTAGTGATGCTTTTGCGGACTCACATGATAAAATGAATGAACGATTAAATGAAGATTCTTTGCAGTTTCTAAAATAAAGCTTTCATTTAGAGTGGTCCTCTGCCATATGGGGCCACATGGCTGCTCAGAGCAAAATCCTATCACCATGACAACTCAGCTCAAACTTTACATAATATCTTTGGGATTCTTATGCTATACTCTTTCTTCTAACCTATTTTTTTCTCCCCCAAAATGTACTATTAAAGCTACACCTCACAATAAACTATTCCTATACCAAAACGGAGAAAGCAATTTTCAGACTGTCCTTCACTTAACTCGAGGGGTGGTAACCACACATAAAACAAAGCCTCTACAAAACTCCCTCAGTTGAATCAGAATGGCTGTGAACTGCCAAGAAATTGCAACAGTATTCAGACAGCCCAAAGGGTAAGATGAAATCCCAATACCAAACAGCACTGTAGAATGTATACAGCAATAATATATAAATCTACCTATTTGGGTCTCCAATAGCCACTAGAAGGTAGGAATCATTTTTCATATATTTTAAGTGAGGAAATGGTGATTTAGAGAAGTAAATGAGTTGCCCTAGTTTTCAAACAAAGAGGAGAATTCGAGATTTCTGACATCACTGCTGATGATCTTCCTTAGAATCACAGGTTTCAATCAAAAAAAGAATCTACTGGCTCATTCATTCATTCATCTATCTGCCAGTTTCCATGGACTGAATTCCAATGAGCAGGCTAGGTCTGTTTTTTGCACGAAAACTATATAAATGTACATGACTTCTTAGCCACAGAAACAAAGTGATGCTGATTAACAGCAAGAGTGTTCTTCATCCCCAAGAGTGGACAACTGTCTCACTTAAAAAAAAAAAAAAGTAAAATGACCATACATTTATTTATTTTTACCCCATTCTGCTTCATGTGAATTTTCCAGTCTGCAGGTTCTTTCAGTCTCCCTTTTAAAACATTCAGGCATTTGGTCTTCAGAATGTTTTAGTTCATTAACACAGAATTTCAGAAATCCCAAGAGTATAATTAACCGGGATAGGATCCTTAACTATCTCATATACATTTTTAATTTGACATTCAGTGAACAGTAAAATTATAGCCCCACCAGTTGTGACATGCAATACCTATGTAAGCTTAATCAAAAAAAAAAAAAA
>NW_007795651.1:0-1456 GCF_000696425.1 Galeopterus variegatus | reverse complement strand
GAGTCCTCCTTGGAAACGGACGAGTCCACTGAATGCATAGATTTGGGGTAGGGGGAAGAACTGTTCCATAGAATGGATGAGTCCATAGCCAATGTGGAGTGGAGAGAAATAGAAAACCACACAGGAAAAAGAGTCCACTGGGGATGGAATGGAATGTTCCCCACCCTTGTGTAGGCTGAGCCACTCAAGATGAGGGGAAGACAACTGTCCCACAGACAAGATGGCAAGGGTGGGGACCAGGGTGGGGACCAGAGTGGAGACTGCACGGAGGCAAGAGAGTTCATGGTGGGGCAGGGACGGGGCAGGGAGTGGTGCTGTATCCACATTCACTTCAGAAGTTGAAGATTCCAAAGAGGAGAATAAGTGGGGAGAGGGGAAACAAGGAAGAGGGCTTGACCCTGCTTCAGGGCCCATTAGGTTGGCAGGTGTGGGGAGGAAGATGGAGATAGATGGGAGGGGAGCTCAGAGTCGGGCCTCGCCCAACCCCCCAGGCTTCTTCAGATAGTCACCACCACCCCGGCCATCAGTGGAGATTTCCCGGAAAACGGTGAGCATGGAGTGCCGGACTCTGTCAGCCAGAGCTGGGACGTCATCCGGTGTCAGCCCTTCTGTGGGTACTGGGGGTAACACCCGCACCTGACATCGCCCTGGGGCAGGGGGAGCATCATCATGGCCTGTCCATCCAGGTCTATGCCCAGGTGAGGCCCACCTTCTGAGCAGTCCTGCTACTCTTCTCCTTAATCATTCAGTTCTCTTTGCACAGCCTTGGACAACCACCCCTCTGCTTGCCAGCTGCCACCTGTTCTCTGAGGCCCTCCTGTACAAAGCCTTCCCCCAACCCCAGTCCAGACACCTCCTAAGCACTCTTCCAGCCCCCACTGTCTGGGTTTATCATTTACTGCAAAGTGTTATTCATTACAGCTTTGCAAACACAGGCCTTATCTTTCCTGCTAGATAGCAAGCAACAGCCCCTCTTGGAGAGAACAAGTGTTACCCATCTAGCAGAGTATGGTGGGTACTTAATACTTATTGACCCCTTGATATGGGGTCAGACTAGATGACTTTGTGAACACCCCACAGCTCTGACACTGAGTGATCCCTCTGCCTCACAGTGACATCCTCCCAGACTCTCCTATGGCCTTTCTGGCCACACCCTACCCCAGACCTGCTCAGAGCCCTCACCCGAGGTGAAGCGGCGCTCCTTCTTGCAGTAGAAGTCTTGATAGGAGGACATGACTATGGGGACAATGGGAACCTGGGGAAGGGGTAAAATGGATCAGTCCACAGCTCCCTTCTGAGACCCCCCACAACAAGCCTCTGCCCATAGAGGAAGGAATGGTGGCAGGCAGGGACTGAGCAGCAGAAAGGAAGCAGTAATCACCTGGGCCTGCACTGCAAGATGGAAGGCTCCACGTTTGAAGGGCAGCATGGAGCCATTGTGGTTTCTTGTTCCTTC
>NW_007795650.1:0-1456 GCF_000696425.1 Galeopterus variegatus | reverse complement strand
AAAAAGAACCTCCAGAATGACACCAGGCCTACTGTGGGACTACCTCAGAGAATGGTTCTGAGAGCATCCTCCGGCTTACCCCACCCCCACCGTGATTTTTTCAGGTGATTTCATGCAAAATCCTTCAAGCAGACTGCTGGAGTTTCTAGTTGTTACAATTGTAGATAAGCAAACGTGTTATGTGCTGAGCATGTTATGTGCCAGGTGCCTAGTGGGTGGGGAGCGGGTGGGCATGGGTTGCACTAGGGATGTCCTGGTGCCACCCCCCAGCCCAGCCACTGCTGTGGTCAGGCATGAGAGGGGACTCTGCCTTGTCTCAGCTCACGGCCAGGAGACAGCAGGTGTACCTGACCGGAGAGAGCAGGTGTACCTGACCGGGGAGCGCAGGTGTGCCTGACCGAAGGCAGCAGGTGTACCTGACTGGGGAGCGCAGGTGTACCTGACCGGGGAGCGCAGGTGTGCCTGACCGAAGGCAGCAGGTGTGTCTGACCGAAGGCAGCAGGTGTGCCTGACCAGAGAGAGCAGGTGTGTCTGACCAGAGAGAGCAGGTGTACCTGACCGGAGACCACAGGTGTACCTGACCGGAGAGTGCAGGTGTGTCTGACCGAAGG
This sequence comes from Galeopterus variegatus, assembly GCF_000696425.1. Classification (NCBI taxonomy): domain Eukaryota; kingdom Metazoa; phylum Chordata; class Mammalia; order Dermoptera; family Cynocephalidae; genus Galeopterus; species Galeopterus variegatus. The sequence continues at coordinate 845 of NW_007795650.1, read as the reverse complement.
CAGCAGGTGTGCCTGACCGGAGAGAGCAGGTGTACCTGACCGGGGGCAGCAGGTGTACCTGACCGGAGAGCGCAGGTGTACCTGACCGGGGGCAGCAGGTGTACCTGACCGGAGAGCGCAGGTGTACCTGACCGGAGGCAGCGGAGAGCAGGCGGGAGAAGGAAGGGCTTTGCCGCCGCGGCGTGCTGGCGACGGTCCCCACAGCCGCATTGCATCGAGCACCCGCCACGCCGCGGCAAAGCCGTCTTCCGGGGCAGGGACCTAAGGGACTCTGACAAGAGACAGAAGGGGGCACGCTATCTATAACTTTGGACCCACGAAACTGCCGTATTATAGCTCAAAAGTGGCCAAGTGCTGGCGACTTATGGTTCAACCTAACAGGTAATGACACTCCTCTGTACAAATGCAGGTCTGAAGCACACTGAAGGAAAACGAGGAGACGGAGGAGAGGAAGCAGGAGACCTCGGGGTCCCGTCCCGACATGGGCTCCAGCGCGACACGTGCTATCACAACTTGCTCAGCTGTCAAGTACGCCTCGGACTAGACACACGCAAGCCCCTCCAGCTGAAGCGCTAGGCCTCAAGGCAAAGCCACCGTAAGAGCCAGGTGGGGAGGCAGGGTCGAGGTGTGCTGGAGAAGTCAACTGTACCTGACCCCATGAACCACTGCAGCAGGACAGTGCTGGAACAAACTGCTGGGTACATGTGAAGGTTTAGTCTCCTGACTATCTTGATAAGCAGAAGCACAGAGAAGCATAAATAGTAATATGACTTAAATACTAAGTAGTTGCACATTTACCCCCAATAAAATCAACTAGGACAAAACGATCTTTTTATTGAAGCACA
>NW_007795649.1:0-1456 GCF_000696425.1 Galeopterus variegatus | reverse complement strand
AAAAAAAAAAAAGAAAGAAAGAAAGTACAGTGTTCCTGTCGGCCCTCTTCTCTACCTCCCACACCCATTATTAACATCTTGCATACATGTGTGCAAACGTGTGGTACATGCGTGCAAAACTGATGAACCATTGTTGACATGTTATTATTAGCTAAATTTCATAGTTGGCACTGGGGTTCACTTTTGGTGTTGTGCACTTTTATGGGTTTTGACAAATGCATAAAGTGATGTGTCCACAATTATAGTATCATACAGCATAGTTTTACTGCCCTAAGAATTCCTTGTGCCCTGCATATTCATTCCTCCCTCCACTCCCGCTCCTGGCAACCACTTATCATTTTACTGTCTCCATGGTTTTGCCTTTTGCGGGATGTCATATAGTTGGAACCGTGTAGTATGTAGTCTTTTCGGCTTCTTTCACTTAGCAATATGCATTTAAGGTTACTTCATGTCTTTTCATGGCTTGATGGGTCATTTCTGTTTATTGCTGAATAATTCCATTGTCTGGATGTACACAGTTTGTGTAACCATTCACCTATTGAAGGACATCTTTGTTGCTTCCAAGTTTTGATAATTATGAATAAAAATTCTATAAACATTCATGTGCAGGTTTCAAAAATTTTACGTGGACATAAGTCGTCAATTCAATTTGGTAAATATCAAGGAGCACTATTGCTGGATCATATGCTAAGACTGTGCTTAACTTTGTAAGAAACTGCCAAGCCATTTTACATTCCCACCAGTAACGATGAGAGTTCTTGTTGCCCCACAGCCTCACCAGCATTTGGTGTCAGCATTCTGGATTTTAGCCAACATGGTGCATAGTGATGTCTTGCTGTAGGTTAATTTCACAAGGTGGCCTGGGCACTCAAGCATCACAAGTGCACTGCACGAATAGGCAGGAGTGGAGCGCTGTGCAATACTAATGCATTCTGTTTCTGGTCCCACTTATTTCAAAAAATATGTTTCTGCATCATTGTTTTTACTCATTAATGCAGCTGTTTCCTGTGAAGAGTCAGAAATGGCAAAAGCTCTTTGAGGCCCCCCATCAGCTCTCCTGTTCAGACCGTGCTCTTTTTTCTACAACATATTCTTCACAGTTGCTCAGTTTTAAAGAAGTGGCTCTGTCGGAATTTCCATCTTATTGTCAATGCAGTGAGTTTGCAGCTGACTTGCCCTCAGGGGAAAGACATCTTGCTGTCAGGCATATTCTAGTGTCATTTTGGACAGTACCTCACACAGAATTCTTGTTTACATAAACACTCCCATGGCATTCATAAGTCAAGTGTGTTTTGGTTCCTTGATGGGGTCAGTATCAGCTACAGGTGTGATCATCAGCTTCACCAGTGTTTCCTGTTTCAGGAAGATTTTTGCATCTTAGTGATAAAAACCAAGGACCCAGTAAATCTGGAAGGATATTGCCACATAAGAGGTCACATACTCAGTTTGCGTGTCA
>NW_007795648.1:0-1456 GCF_000696425.1 Galeopterus variegatus | reverse complement strand
CTTTTTTTCATTTTAAACAATAAGTACATGTTCACTGTAGAAAAATTAGAAAACACAGATTTTTAAAATTTCTGTAATGCCACCACCCACAAATAAAGATGATTGCCATTTTGATTTACAGCCTTCCAGCTGTGTATGCATATATCTATTCATCTATGTACTACCTCTTCCTCACCCATTTCCTAATTCACACACAGATATGCTTAGATCTCACCTCAAAAGTTACTTTCTCTGGGAAATCCTCCCTGGTTCCCAGACCAAGCTAAGGCCCTCTGACAGGCACTTGCATAACTCCCTGTACTGCTCTTTCCTAGTGCTTATCACATTTGTAATAAAATAATCAATTGAGAAATTAATCCTCATTAATGTCTGTCTTTCCACTAAAATATAAGCCTCATATAGTATTCATCATAGGTTCCCCAGCATGTTGCCTTAAACACAGCAAGCATTCAATGAATAGTAGCTGAATAAATAGATGAATACCTACATATAAACAGTAAAGTAATTATACAGCTATTAAAACCATATTTACAGCTATGTAAAAACATTCAAGATACTGTCAGTGAAAAAGTAATACAAAACAATGTGCATAGCAAATTCCCATTTTTTGTTTCAATAACAACAAAAGCTTACTAATAAGTATGCATTATTTTTATAAACAGAAAAACAAAGATAAAATATGTATTCATTATGAAAAAGTTGGAAAACAGAGAGAAGTTCTTTAAAAATAAATAACCTGTTATTGTCGATATTACACCAGACACAATCACAGTTAACATTTCAGTATATTTCTTTTTAATTTGTATCTTACATACTTATTTTGGTTTGACATGATGTAGAAAAATTTATATTTTGACTTTTATGTCTCATTTTATCCTCACAAAATCACCCTTCCAGGTAGAGAACCCTCGGCCACAGAGGAAGTGGCACAAAGGAATTGAATGACAAGCATGTGGTTCCAGGGCTGGTTAGAAACAGACAGAAGAAAGGGTATCATGACTCTCAGCCTTCCACTTCTCATTAGCTCTAACAGTTCGGCAATAAATTATCAAACTTGAGATATCTTATGTACTGTGTAACAAGTGAATTCAAATAGAACAGCTCTACAAATTTAAATTAATGACTTTTATAATATTCCAAATGTTGTTCATAAAGTTAGGCGAATATTTATTTGCCTTAAGAAGGCAAGATATCAGTAATGATTTTAAAAATACCCATTGATACATGTAACAACTTGGACAGATCTCAAGGGAATTATGCTGAGTGAAAAAAGTCAATTTCAAATGCCTGTATGATTTCATTTATATAACATCCTGGAAATGACAAAATTTCAGAAATGGAGAGTGGATTAGTGGTTGCCAGGGGACAGAGGATTAAGGGTGACTATAAAGAGGTAGCACAAGGGAGATCTTTGTGGGTATGGAATAGTTCTGTATCTTGACTATGCTCGTAGTTA
>NW_007795647.1:0-1456 GCF_000696425.1 Galeopterus variegatus | reverse complement strand
AGCCTGTTCCTGGAGACGGGGCAGGAGAGCCCATGAGCCAGGGGTTTCAAGGCTGACTCTCCGAGGCACGATCCCACACCAGGGGAGGGTCTGTATGTGAAACAGAACTTCCTTGTAACAAGACAGTGGGACGGTTTCACCCGGGTGAGGACTGAAGGGTAGAGGCAGCAGCCACGGGTTCATAGATCTGAGCAGGACTGGCTATTGTGACCCACTTGGGAAGGGAACGGGGGCAGGCAGATGGGGTTCTGGCCCGGACACAATTCTGAGTCATCCTGGGTCCAAGCGCGAGCGAAGCCACGGTTGGGTGAGGGGGGCGTGGGGCAGACACCTGAAGGGGAATCTCTCTGACGCGAGAGTCCTGGTGGGGGGCACAGATCATTCTCCTCATCAGATACTGCAGATCCTTGCTTTGCAAGGTCCTGGACACAGTCAATCCTGATGGAAAGAAAGCAACCGACAGTAAAGGCTTCACCTGGAAGTTCCTCTGCCCCCAGAACAGCTAGAGTTTGTATCCCACAAGGCCACGTGGGATGCTGGCATCAGGGTGGTGTTAAGATGAAGGGCATGGGCTTCGTAGTCTGAGAGTTTGGGGGTCAAATCTCAGTTCTGCCACATGGGGCATGTCACCTGATCTCTCTGAGCCTCAGTCTCCTCACCTTGTCGGTTGGGGAGCTTCAGGCCACAGTAATGGAAACACCAGGCCCAACAGGCTTTAAGGATGAAGACAGTCTGTGGCCTTTTGCAATGAGAAGTCCAGAGCAGGGTGGGCCTCAGCCAAGGCTCACTTCCGCAGCTCTCAAGGATCCAGGTTTTGTCTGTCTTTTGCTCTGCCTTCCAAGGTTTTAGTTCAACCTAAAGCTTCCTCTTAGTCTCCAAATAGCTGCTAACAGTAGTCAGGACTAAACGCTCATTCATTTGTATCCAGCTGAGGACAGAACGGGTCTTGCCCCAACTACTGATCAAAAAGGCTGGGGTTATCTTTTGACTGAAACATCCTAGGTGATGTCCCCCACCCTGAGCCTGTCATTCTGGCCAGGAGGGTGCCATGTGCTGCCGGGCTAAGGCCTGGGCCCCAGCCTACCTCTGAACCATTTGCTATATCCAGGGGCTGCTATTATGCTGGTTGGCTTCAGCCCATCAGAGGCCATGGAAAACTGACACACAAATGAAAGAGACCAGGCACCACGTTCCAGAACCATCCACCCAAGCCTGCACCCAGCAAAGAGGAGAGGTCAGGAGTTTGTTGTGAGCAAGTTTGCATCAAGGTTTGTTTCTCTGCCCTCACTCCAGCTCCAGCCCAGCTCAACCCAGGACATTTTCTGGGACCTGGGGAAAGAACGGTGCAGACTCATCATGTGATTCTTTGAGACTGTGCTTGGTGGGCGAGCGACCCTCTGATTGGGTTGTTTCTGCAGGAATGGCTCCAACCCCACTTGGAAGCCCTCCCCAGGGC
>NW_007795646.1:0-1456 GCF_000696425.1 Galeopterus variegatus | reverse complement strand
TACTGTTAAGTTGTTTGAGTTCCTTCCATATTCTGGATATTAATCCTTTGTTAGATGCACAGTTTGAAAATATTTTCTTCCACTATGTAGATTGTCTTTTCACTCTCTTAGCTGTTTCTTTTGCTCTGCAGAAGTTGTTAGTTGGATATAATCTTATTTGTTTATTTTTCCTTTGTTGCCTATGCTTTTGGGGTTGTATTCACAAAGTCTTTGCCCAGTCCTACTTCCTGAAGTGTTTACCCTAAATTTTCTTTGAAGAGTTTTATAGTTTCAGGAAATACATTTAGCTCTTTAATTCATCTTGAGTAGATTTTGGTGTACAGTGAGAGAAATTGGTCTGGTTTCATTCTTCTATATATGGATGTCCACCTTTTCTAGCACCATTTATTGAAGAGGCAGTCTTTTCTCCAATGTATGTTCTTGGTGCCTTTGTCAAAGATCAGTTGGCTGTAAGCATATGGGTTGATTTCTGGATTCTCTATTCTGTTCCATTGTTCTTTGTGTCATGCCAGTACCATGCTGTTTTGGTTACTACAGCTTTGTAGTATAATTTGAAGTCAGGCAATGTTATGCCTATGGCTTTATTTTTTAACTCAGGATTGCTTCGGTTGTTCATGGTCTTTTGTTTCAGGATTGCTTTGGTTATTCATGGTCTTTTGTTGTTCCATATGAATGTCACAATTATTTTTCTATTTCTGTGAAGAATGTCATTGGTATTTTGATGGGGATCATGTTGAATATGTAGATTGCTTTGTAAAATATGGACATTTTCATAATATTAATTTTTCCAATCCAGGAGCATGGAATGTCTTACCATATTTTTGTGTCTTCTTTAATTTCTTTCAATGGTGATTTGTAGTTCTTGTTGTAGAGATCATTCACATTCTTGGCTAACTTTATTCCTAGGAATTTTATTTTTTGCTGACTAAGCTAAATGGGTTAGATTTCTTAATTTTTTTTTCTGCTTGTTTGTTTTTAGAGTATAAAAATTCTAATGATTCTTGTATATTGATTTTTTTATCCTACAACTTTACTGAAATTGTTTATCAACTCTAAGAGTTTTTTTGTAGAGTCTTTAGGCTTCTCTCTATATAGGATCATGTCAGCCACAAACAGGGACAATTTGACATCATCTTTTACAATCTAGATACCCTTTATTTCTTTCTCTTCCCTGATTATGTCGGCTACTACTTCCAACACTATGTTAAATAGGAGTTAAATGTTAAAATAGGAGTGGCGATGAAGGACATTCTTGTCTTCTTCCCATTCTTAAGGGAAAATCTTTCAGCTTTTCCTCATTCAGGATGATATTGGTGGTGGGTTGGTCATATATGCCTTTTATTGTGTTGAAATACTTTCCTTCTGTACCTAATTTTCTGAGAGTCTTTGTCATGAAGCGATGTTGAATTTTGTCAAATGCTTTTTCAACATCTATTGACGTAATCATATGGTTTTT
>NW_007795645.1:0-1456 GCF_000696425.1 Galeopterus variegatus | reverse complement strand
AAAAAAAAAAAAAACGAAGAATGTATAAACTCAAATGTTTGAGCAAAATATTCCAGAAGTCTTGATGTGTACATTTCTGAGAACACTATCCATCTACTGAAAAGCTAATAAGTAAACAATAAAGGTGAAAACCTTTCATGGTAGCAGGTCATACAGGAGGGCACACTTAGGAATACTGAATTAGGTTCCTAATGAATTCTAAAGTTACTCAAATTAAGAAGAAAGAATTTTAGTAGGTGTCAATCCATTTTGTGCTGCTATAACAATACCACAGACTGGACAATTTATAATAAACAGAAATTTATTGGTTCAGAGTTCTCGATGGTGGGAAGTCCAAGATGAGGGGTTGGCATCTGTTCAGGGCCTTCTTGCTGCATCATCCCATGGTGGAAGGGCAAAGAGAGGGTGAGAGATGATAAGAGAGAAGGGGAAAGGGTGAACTCATCCTTTTATAAAAACTCACTCCTATGATAACCCACCTGACTGGATAACATTAATCCATTCATGAGGGCACAGCCCTCATGGCCTAATCACCTCCTAAAGATCCCACCTTTCAACACTGCCCCCTTGGGGATGAAGTTTCCAACACATAAACTTTGAAGGACATATTCTAACCACAGCAGTAGGCAACAACCACTTTAAATCCTGGCTGGTGATATAAATCTTGATTGAAAACAGATTTAAGTCAAATCCATCCAAACTCGACTCTTAGGTATTACATTATGACTTAAGAATAATCAGCAGAAATGGTTATTTGCAAATTCGTTCACAACTAATTTTTCAAAGAAGTCTGTAAAAGATATTCTATAGTAGTCAACTACACTTTATGGAGTTTGGATCAAGATATTGCTGAGCAGGGCCTAATATCAATCAACAGAAGACTCATATGAGGTGTACAATGTTCACCGTCATCAAACCAAGTTGCAATTATGAAATCCCATGACAAATTTCATATTCTGATTTTTGACTCTCAATAACAGTTTAACAAAATAAACTAATTTCAACTTAGTAACTCTGCTATTAAGAAAAACCTGTTTTCATACTGCAAAGACATTTCCCCTTAGAAGAAATACAATTTCATAGCCAATATGGCTGCTAATATAGAGGATCCAAGATAGTTTGTATATATCTTTCCAATAACGTGTTCACTTTTATTTAATTGATCAATTCTTTTAAATGTGAGGTCTGTGTTCTTCTTCCCTCATGAAAGAGTAAGCCCCTTGAGGGCAAAACCACATTTATTTGGTTCATCATCAGATTTCCAGCACCTAGAATAGTGTTTGACACATACCAGAAGTTGGGAAATATTTTTTTGTTCCCCCAGGGGTTTAGTACTCATGTCAGAAATCAGCATTCATTAATTCAACATTTAAGGATAATTACTTAGTGCCAGTGTTATACTGCATATATCGAGAAGAAGATCTGATAGGCAAACGACGACAACAACAAAGAAATA
>NW_007795644.1:0-1456 GCF_000696425.1 Galeopterus variegatus | reverse complement strand
TAGTTTTTCGAGAAGAGTTTGTTCTCTTTTCTCAGTATGTGTGCTGTTGATTTCTTTTTTTTGTCTGTGCTTTCTCCATATGTATTTAAAGATAAAAAAGTGAGTCGTGACATGTTAGATTTACTTAGGCACACTGTGGATTTTCTGGTGTGTTTTCTTTTATCCTTTCTCTAAATTTGGGTAGGGGCTGGAAGCAGAGAAAGGCCACCATGGGAGGGGCAGGCAGAGAGGGGGCTAGCCTGGGCCATGGTGCTTCAAATCAGACCCCGGCCAGCGTCACAGCTCTGCTACAGGGCACCAGGCAGGACTTATTCAAACTTGAATGCCATTGTAGTTACCAGATGAGCCACTGATCAGCACTGTGCCTGGTGCACTTTAGCTCCCCAGACCCTCTCACGTAAATCTCCGCCGAAATTAGAACAAGAAAAGATATTCAGCATCAGGTTTCTGCCAGGCTTTAATTAATCCTCTTGACACCGGCAGGATCTGTCTCACTTTCTCCTTTTCTTTGCCAGTGAAATGACACTTATTTAACGAAGGTACCTCTGCACACACTGGTACATCCCTGACAAACTTTCATAAATATGCCCAGCTGTTTCCCCAGTCTCAGCTCTGTGTAGCCTGCAAATCACTGATTAATTTGCACACAGCTGCTACAGATTCTAGGGAGACAAGCTCCTGAGAAACATTCAGTGTTGCTGCCATTAAGCCTCTAATTTCCTTAAGTGAAAAGTTTCTAAAGCTGTTCGGATTGTCTGAGGAAGCTGCAGAGGCAGGGCTCCTGGGCTTCCTCCCGCTTGTCTGACAGACTTGCTGGCATGCTGAAAAATCCCCTTAACCATTGTGTGTCTGCACTGCTCTAGAGTCTAGGAACCACCAAGCCTCTGTGTAGCACGATTTTATGAGACACTTTTTGAAGACCTATTTTTGTGCAAGACATAAAAAGGAGATAGTGCATTGTCGTGGATGGGACCTTGTGTTTTCATGTTGAACAGACCAGAGTTACAATCCTTGCTTCCCTTCTTAACTCGGGCCTCAAGCCATGAACTTACCTGTAATCACTGAGCATAAGTCAAAAGGTCCTTAGAAGTATTTAATGAGATGATATATTCAACAGGAAAGATTTCAAGTGTTTTCATATTCTTTTTTCCTCACCTACTGCCTACAGGAAATTTTGGCTCCTCTTGCTTGCTTTGGTTGTTAAAACCAGGATAAGGGGTAGAGAGGGCTACTTTGGAAAGATCTGGAAGGGCATCTGGAATTACATTGGGAAAGGCAGAAATCCACTCCTGGAAGAAATTTATAACTGCAGAGAGACGAGAGGAAGAGGGAGGGTACCAGAATGGACAGAAGTTTTGAGAAAACATTTGGAAATTTGGGAAGAGAGGAAGGAGCGATGGACCCCATCTCTTGTGCTCTACCATGGCAAACTGCAAAAGGAGAAAAGAAAAAGAAA
>NW_007795643.1:0-1456 GCF_000696425.1 Galeopterus variegatus | reverse complement strand
TGATCTCTCAAAACCACTTGTTTTCTGCATCCTCACTTCCACCACCCTGATCCAAAGCATCGTTCATCATTTTTCATTTGGTTACTACAATGGCCTCCTGACCACTGGCTTTAGCTGAAGTCATTCCCTCTCCATCACACTAAGTATTTAGTGTAATCTTTCTCAAATACCCATCTAGTTACATTATAACTGTGTTTATGTGGTTTACGTTTAATATTGAATCCAAACACCTTTGCATGGTTTGTCTTGATGAAATGGACTCAGCCCTCTCCTCTCAAGTTCTCACCATGCACTCACTCTAAACTTTAGCCACTTTAATCTTTCAGTTTCTCAATCATGCAAATCTTATTTTTAAAATAAAAAGTTTAAGTTGCTTTCAAGAAATAAATCAGTGTGTGTCAAGTATAAAACATATATCTTTTCACAAAAAGCTATGGGAAAAGACAATAAAAGCAAACCCTTTTCATCTTTGTTTTCATTGCCATCTATTCTTTCCTCAACATCAATTCAGTATTTTATAACAAAAGACCTGATATTTTGCTCTACTCAGCACTTAAATCAAGAGACACTGAAAATTTCAGTGAAAGCAGAAGTTAACAAACTGTGTGCCTGGGGTGGAGAGGAGTGAGATTTAACTTGGACATGTAGTAGAGGGAATATACAGGAACACTCCCTCAAACTAAATTGAAGAGATCTTTAAATAAGTAACTTACCAAAGACAGTCCTACTCCCCAAAATTCTAGGTTGTAACATAGAATAGCAATTTCTCTAGTGCCCATGCACTTGATGATTCTTTTTTTTCTGAAACCCTGGAACCCTAGTTTTTTATAGCCACATTTTGGGGTAATTGAGAAATTTTACCATAAGTTGATTTATCATTAATCTTCCTCTTTTATGTCCTACAGTTTCCTACATCACAACTAAATTATAAGCTTTTTAAGGATATAAAACCTATATTTCCAGAGGCGTGCATGACTTGCCAAATTATTTGAGATTTCATATCGCAGTTCTCTATTCTGTATGGATGTTAAATAGGCTTATCCTTAAAGACGTCATACTTTAAGATTTATTTCAGAAAAGGTAAAAGGAAGAGTTGAGGCTTTTAAAAAATAATTAAAATAGTAAAATTCTGTTAATTTTGAAAAATGAGAGTTATGTAGACACATTTATATTGTTCTTGACCCCATTTACCAGATACCCACTGGAAACTCATTCTAGTGCTCTATACAATATGGCATTTTAAAAATGTCCTTGTATATAATTGGTAAGACTGAACATGCAAGTAAAAGTTTCAATAATATAAACAGATTTTATTACCCAATGTATGACAGAGACAAACTTATTATTTTCTTCTTTTTTTTTTTTTGTCTTTTTTCGTGTCCGGCAATGGATCGCAACCCTCAGTGTCATGCCCGTACCGGACCAGGACCAGCAATGGGATCGCAACCCTCAGTGT
>NW_007795642.1:0-1456 GCF_000696425.1 Galeopterus variegatus | reverse complement strand
ACACGCATAGAGCTGTCATGTCCTGTGATAACAGTGCCTTCTTGTGGAATATCTCCTGAAGAACCTGCCTGAGGCTGTTTTACAGCTATTTTTTTTTTAAATAGAAGAAGTTCATTTTAAAATAATGAAAAATATAGTATAGTAAATCTATAAACCAGTAATATAGTCATTTATCATCATTATCAAGTATTATGCACTGTACATAATTGTGTGTGCTATACTTTTATATAACTGGTCGTGCAGTAGGTTTGTTTACACCAGCATCACCACAAAACCATGAGTCCTGTGTTGTGCCATGACACTAAAATGGCTAAGACATCACTAGGTGATAGGAATTTTTAAGCACTATTATAAACTTATGGGACCACTGTTGAATATGTAGTCCATCAATGACCAAAACGTCGTTATGCAGTGCATGACTGTATAATGGTGTCTTAACATACACAATAATAAAATTAGTTATAAACTTTTTAGGCTCATAGGTGATACACAATTACCAAATCGTACAAAAAATACAAACAAAATATAAAATCAATAAAATTCAAACTAAAACATTACTGTGAGGAACAATCTTTCACTGAAACTAAGGAGTAGGCTTATCAATGAAAGCTGTAGATGTTATTTCATAATTAACTTGAGTGAAGTGACTTAGAGCTTGATGTATTATTGTCTAAGTTATTGTGATTAGTGATTACATTTTTTCTCTTTTTCTATTTAGAAATACTCATATCAGTCCCCATTTCACGAGCACAATGAGGCACCCAAAAATTCAGCACTGAAATAATACATTTTGCATTTACTGCTTCTTTTATGTCTACTGAATTGCATGTTGATACACACAAGCAATGAATGTGAGCAATCCATATTCTTTCAAAGGAAAGATGGTAGTGACTATGTTAATGCATATTCTTTGGACTTTGGTGATCTGTGGTATATCATATCCAAAATTTTCTGAAAACTTTTTTCTGTTTGAACAATTGTGATACCTTCATTTGTAGAGTGCTATTATGCTACTTGTCCTTAATTTGGTAACATAAACAAAGCATCAAAATCAAGGGGGATATTCTGTTATAAGTTAGTCATTCAGATGATTCGAAATATGCTGTTGTTATTTCATTTTGTTGTCACCAAACGAAACACCCCAAATCTAAAAATTCTTATGTAACTCCTATACCTCAGGGTTGGCACCAAAACTCATGTGGAAATCTGATCCCCAATGTGGCAGTGTTGGGAGCTGTTTGAGTCATGGGGGCAGATCCCTCATGAATCGATTAATGCTCTCCCTGGGGAGTAGGGATAGTGAGTGAGTTCTCTATCAGTTCTTGTGGGAAGAGCTGGTTGTTTCTAGGACTCTGGCATCTCTCTCTCTCTCTCTCTCTCTCTCTCTTCCTCTTGCCTTGTGATCTGCTTATACCTGCCGGCTGCCTGCCGTTTTCCACTGTGAGCAGAAGCAGCT
>NW_007795641.1:0-1456 GCF_000696425.1 Galeopterus variegatus | reverse complement strand
GCTGCAATTCACCAGGGCTGGCTCTCAGCTCGGATGAGCCCAGTCCCCTCAGAACACATTTTCCTTTTGTGTGACATATGTAAAACACTCCTAATGTGAGGATCCTCAGAGAGAGCTCACACTGCCCGACTAAGTGTTTTTTAAAGAATCGAGCTCTTACCTTTTCAAATTACACCAGGGTGGTATTGTTCAAATATGTAAGACTGACTACTCCAGAAAGCAGCAACAACAGGATACAATGCACTAATTTTACCCCACTTTGACTTAGAAAATATAATCGGTACTTAGAAAAATTGTAAATACTAAAGAATCAAGGGAATAGGATTATTCTAAAATAGGGCGCTAATACATCAAGCAAAATAGCTTTTGCTAGTCTTAACTGAGGGCCATTATCTATCAGAGAAGATATACCTCTGGCCTTGATAATGTAAAGAAACACAAATGACTAAAGAAGCTTGCCTATATTTCTGAGAGGGGAAGAGAGGAAAGAGTCTGTAACAAGATAGAAACTTGGAAAAAGCTGAGTGATTCATCCGAGTGGGGTTAACAGTCTCAAGCACGTCCGAGAAGGGGCAAGCCCTGCTTCGTTCAATTACCATAGTTTCCATCCCTCTGCTCTCTGAATTGCTGTGGCCATCATACAAGCCAGGACTTCCTTACCCTTAGTGGCCATGTCCAATCATTGCAAGTATCTCCCCGACTAAAACACAGTCCCCGCAGGGTAGAAACTATGCCCTTCCTCTCCTAGGTCAGCTCACATCCTCCTACCTCCCGCCCAGACTGGCCCACATGGTAGCCTTGAGCAGCAGGGTTAGCCTACTTTCTCCTTCTCTTCGTCTCCCTGCCCGTGGTAAATGGAAAGGGTTTTGAGACAATCTGCTATTTGTCTTCCTGTAGGTGTGCAGAGATTAGTAGGAAGCATTCGTTTTGAACATAATTCCAAGATAGAATGGTGGGATGTTCTAAATATAAGATATTTCAGCTGGCAAGCACTACTGAAGTACATCGTGTTTAGAAGACACTAATTTGATGACAGTAGGGACCAAAACTGGTGGAAAGTTGACGGGCAAGTTTGAGGAGAACAGTCCCCAATCACCTTGTAGGAAACTACAGGCATGTTGGTAACAACCAAGCATGGCACATTATTTTCTTCTTCGTTGGCATCCTCACTTTTATGGGCACCACCTGACCTTGACAAGGCCACCAAATCCATCCCCCCGCCTCTGACTACTACTACATGAAAACAATTCAAAGGACATGATGTGCAGCACCAATTCTGCAGGAAATCACCACACATCATACTTTTCGTGCTTCTTACCTTTTGTGTGATTCTCAGTGGAAGAAGAAAAAGTAAGGAAAGGAAGCTTCCATTTCCTGTTATATATGTATATGTATAATACACATATTATACCAAATCCAGGTCATTTTTATCCGTGGGCACGTGCATGTTTTCTTT
>NW_007795640.1:0-1456 GCF_000696425.1 Galeopterus variegatus | reverse complement strand
CTCCTCATTCTGCTGAGTCTCAGTTCTCTCCATGGCTCTCTCTCCCTAGATCTGACAACCTCCTATTCACGCCTTCATAGGTGATGGTTATGTCAGTCTTTCCTTAGCTTCTCACAAATATGAGCTCATTGTAATCCACGTTCATGCCATTACCTTGGCTGGAGAGCCTGCAACTATGTGCTCACCTATAATAATTGCGGAGAAGTATTCCGCAGCACCCAGAGCAGGCACAGGACAGTGATAAGGAGAAAGCAGCATCAGCAAGCCAGTTACAGCTGCCTCCTGGAGTCAATGGAGGCTGAGGGCCCCTGGACCAGTGACGTGAGCATCACCTGGGAGTCTGTGAGTCACGCTGACTCCTGGGCCCCATCCCAGATTTACTGAATCTGAATTCTCAGTTTTGCAAGATCTCCAGGTGACTCCTGTGCCCATTAATGTTCGAGAAAAATTGGTCTAGGATATGCTTGCTAAGGAAAAAAGAAAAGGAAAAAAAAGACAAAAGTTCTAAGCAAGGATGTTAAGTTCAGGAGCAATCAGAAGCAGGTCAGACACAGGTACCCAATGCAAACTCTACTACCTTCAGCTCTACTTGTCCATGACCTGTTACATGCAGCCACAGCCACTATGTCTGTCACAGAAGAGGTCAGTACCCCCAGCAAGTTGTCAGAGCAACCTGCTCATTGTTACTGTGGAAGAAAGAAAACAAACTGTTTTCCTAAACCCCATCTACCTGTGCACTTTTACAGCTCCCATTACCCTGTACTTTAACCTTCTAACAGTCCAGCACCTTGTAGGCTAAAAAGTTTCAGCACCTGAGCAGTACAAGAGCAATCATCCAGCCAGGATGGCAGATCTGCCACCAAGGGGCCCTTGGCGGCAGCCAGCCAGTGACCTCACACCTGGCCTTCATCTCGGCTTTGTGGTAATGACCTAAATAAAGCTGGAGTGAGGCACTTCCTGCCGAGCATCTCCAAGACAGGGCACATTACTCAGAAAGTAAAGTGCCATGGTGATGACTGCAGAATCTTAAAATAAATTCCATTTGCCAAAATAAACTTCCCAAGTTCTAATATTATAGCTTAAGATTGCTTCACGCACTGTCTAGAGTCTCAGATGTACAAGTAGTGTCCTTCCAATAGGTAGAGATGGTGAGAATCTCTCCCTTGGTGTAGAAACCACCCTGCTGCATGATCACACTGGACTTGGCTCAGCGAAGCCACCCCGTTCCCTGACAGTCATGGGAACCAATGGCTCCCCAGCTGTCTGCACTAGAGATGCCTAAACCCACTTCTGGTTTCCCAGAATTCTTCTTTCCCCAGCACAGCCTCTGGGAAAACAAATATTTTGTTCCACTGAGAGAGGTTTTGAATATATACTGCCATTAAAGATTCCATCATGGGCCGGCCCGGTGGCACACTGCTACAGTGCGCCGCTTGGGAGTGCGGTGGCGCTCCCG
>NW_007795639.1:0-1457 GCF_000696425.1 Galeopterus variegatus | reverse complement strand
TATCTTCCGAGGTTCGTTAGGAAAAACATTAGTCCCCACTCTCCTCAAGTTTTCCATTCCCCAGAGCCAGCATTTTCAACTCTTTTAGTGCATCTTGGGTATTAAACTGCATATCTTTACATAATGTGCTTATATTGCTGTTTATTTCATCAGGGCTTCTTGCTCCGTAAAGTGAGGATTTAGTTCCCTTTTACCCCTTTGTTCGCAAGACACACACACACGCAAACACACACACACACATTCCACACACACAGACACCCACACACACTTTCCGGACCTCCCATTTTTTCAATATAGTTATACTGTAATTTTGATTGATATGATAGATATTGTTTACATTTTATGGATATGTAAATGCTCTATATAAATGAGCCACGCAGTAAACTATGATTTCTTTCCTTTGTTGCATAATTTTTTTATTTTCCTGGAGTTAATAATTAGCTCGGGTTTTTATCTCTGTGTGTGTGTATGTTTGTGCTTAATATTCTATGTGCAAATACTTTGAAGCACATTGTGTATTTCATTAATTTCACCTTAAAAAAATTAAATTTCCTTTCTTGGTTTCATTTTGTCAGGTGGGAAATAAGAAGAATTTCAGTTTTTTTCTAAGGGTTCCACGAGGCCAAACCAGTTTGGAAGGTCCCCAGAGCAACACTGCGGGATGAGAAGTGGTGCAAGTTAAGATATCATTCTGAGTAATGTTGAAATAATCTTTTCTTGTCAGCAGCTTCTAACAGCTCCTAAAATTATCCAGTGTAGGACCTATCTGTAAACACTTGTGGAAAATGTCATACAAGCTCTAAGTATAAAAGCAGATGTATCCTGCTTGCTTCACAGTTTTGTCAGCCCACAGACACTTCGTCTTTTTATTCTAAGTAAGTCAGAGCTAAACTGAAAATTAGAATCTTTTAATACACATATCACGTTGAGGTCCCTGCTGCCATTGTAGCATTCTGGCACGGGGTTTGAGTCTAGAAAGTGACATGGTTTGTGCTCTACCTTAAGTGCTATTTTCTACCTAAAATATATATAAGGTCACCCTTGCAACCATGCTATTTAGTACCTTTCCCACAATCCTCTCCAGGGTAAGGATTAGATTAAATGCACTTTGATTTAGAATTTTAGGAGGCAGAGGCACATCCCCGGTGAGCCTTAACCCCATGAAATCCTAAAGGCTAGAACCCTAGTCGGAGAGAAAAAATGAACGAATATAGGAAACGTGTGTCAATTAGGCCTGTCTTTGATATCCAGGTTTTCCCTCTTCATCCCCAAATCCCCCACAAGAGCAAATGTGTCCTTCTTACTTTTGAAGCCAGGTCATTGTCTAAGACAAACAATTAGATTTCAAGACTGGCTTCTGGCTCCACTGTCACCCTACCCCCATTTACTGGCCTTCCCTTCCTCCTTCCTTCCTCCTTCCTTCCTTCCTTCCTTCCTTCCTTCCTTCCTTCCTTCCT
>NW_007795638.1:0-1457 GCF_000696425.1 Galeopterus variegatus | reverse complement strand
AACCATATTTATTGTTTACAGTTTCAGAGTCTGGGAAGTCCAAAGTACAGAGAACACAGCTGGTGAGGGCTTTGTTCTTGGTGGTGACTTTTCACAGCAGTGCAGGGTGTCTTGTGGTGGATGGCAGGAGCAGAGAAAGAGAGCTTCTCACACACTCTCCTTTTAAAGCCATTGGAACCATGCCCATGACCACCATTAAACCATCAATGGATTAATCCATTCACTACGGCGTGGTACTCACAATCTAATTATCTCCTCAAGGCCCCACCTTTCAATTAGTACAGTCAGATTTCTCACCCTTTTAACACTGTCACAGTGGCAATTGTTTCCAACATGAGCTTTGTGGGGACAAGCATATCCAAACTATATCAGGGTCGCTAGAAATTTTCCTTGCCAAAATGAGTCTACACTAAGCCTCCAGCAATTAATCAAAATTATCATTTAAGTATTTACAACAGTATATGCCTCAGCAGCTTTTTCTCCTAAATTAATTTTGGCTGTGATTCTCCATATTTGGTTGTGAATCTCTGTATTCCTCAATCTCTCCAGAGTCTGGAGTTTGTTCTGTTATTTTAGTTCTCTAGTGGATCCAAGAAAATTTGTTGGTTTCAAGTTTGTTCAGTTTTTTTCTTATTGTAAGGATAAGCAGTGACAACTTCCAAGCTCTTTACATGTTGAAACTGAAAGACCCTGTAATAACCAATGAGGGACGCCTGAAATCAAGCACATTAGGCAGACCAAACTGGGCCAGGCACTGCAAAGCTTTTATCAAAGCTGGTGAGTTGGTTAAAATGAATAAAAAATTAAATGAATTCTTCCTATTCACCTCCTAGTACAGGGCTCAGCACTAAATCCATGTAAGGTATGGCTGGGGTAGTTTCTTAACATTCCCAAGAAAAAGACATGGTAATAGAATAGCTCTCCCTTTTGTATTTCTGCAGCACTTTCACTTTATAAATATCCTATGATTCATATTGTGTTATAGTTGGTTCATTAAATGTAATCTCTTTGAAAGACTTCAAACTTATATGAGTAAGATTATTATTAGGAGAAAATACAACTGATCAACAATATCATGGAAACAAATACCCGTAGTATGTGCTTGAGAGAGAGATAGCAGCCAAAACTATTTGCATTTTAAGTTTTCGCTTCCACATTGCCGTTAAACATTAAGCCCATAGCAATCTGGCTCCATCCCCACCAATCCTTGTAAAGGAACTTTTACAAATGTCTTTAAAAGGCAACTTATTTTTTTTTTCTAAATTCCACCACTTACCAAACTATAAGCCAATTACCTGTATATGTATTTCTGTTTTCACAGGTAGCAAAGTTAAAATCCTGATACAAAAATAATGTTCTTACCTTTATGACAAGCTATTTTCCTTTTTTTCTTGTCTTTTTTGTGTCCGACAACGGACTGCAACCCTCAGTGTCACGCCCGTACCAGACCGGGACCG
>NW_007795637.1:0-1457 GCF_000696425.1 Galeopterus variegatus | reverse complement strand
GGGAGAGCCTGCAGCACACGTGGGACACAGCGAGGGGGACTTGCCGGAGCTTTTCCAGTTTCTGGGCTGTCTCTAGCTTTTTTCTTCCTGCTGCTGGATGTCTTCCTCTCCTCGGCTCCTTGGCAGAAGCTGGGGTGGGGCTGAGTGTGGGAACTGAGAGGGGACGAGGCTCTGTCCTGCTTCCTGCCTCATCCCCAGAGCCGCCAGCGGTGTGGGGGTGTGTGTGGAGGGGGTTGGACCCTCCCGGGCACCCCAGGTGTTTGACTGCCTAAGGATACCACTCATGCTTGCAAAGGCCACGCTGTCCTCCTTGCAGAGAACACAGTTTTAGATTATTTTGGTGAGCTCTTTTGAAAATATTTTCAAATGCCAAAGAACCAAAACAAAACCGCTCAGAGGCGCTCTGGAAAGCAGGCGCAGTTCTCTGGGTGCAGCCGCACAGTCCCCGCCTCACGGGGACCAGCCCCGGCAGGTGCAGGGATGCGACGCTCCCAGCACCTCAGGCCCTGGGAAAGGGGCCAGGCCCCAGCTCCTCCACCGTCAAGCCAGGTCCCAGAAATGCTCAGCACCCATCTCCCTATCCTGCCTGCAGGGGCGGGGTAAGCTTCTGCTCTAAATGTCTTTAGCCCCTGTCACCAGTTTTACCTGTGAGGAAACACAGAGAATCCTTTTTTTCCTCCACGGATCGTCAGGGAAATCTCCAACCCTTTGCCCTTCCTGCCTTGTGGGCCGGTTCATCCAGGGGAGGAGGCACCTGTGAACGAGAAGACACCCCAACTCCTCCTCTTCCAGGCCCGTGACCTCTGGTGAGCACATGTCCATGGGCCCTGCTCTCGGTAGCGCTGCTCACCCGCACTGCTCATCGGGTGCACGTGTGTCAAGACGACCGCCAGCTCCACAAAAGCCGTGCACGTGGTTCACCTCAAGGTCCCAGGGCCAGCACAGTGCCCGAACCAGGGAGCCCCCAGTACACACCCCTTGAAAGGACAGCTGGACGTGGTGACAGTGACAAGGCTCGAGTCCTCCAGGATGGCATTGGCACACTTTCTGTAAAGGGCTGGATCATAAATGACAGTTGTGATTCACTTAACAACGGGGATACATTCTGAGAAATGTGCCTCGTTGGGCCATTTTGTCATTGTGCAAACACTGTAGAGGGCACTTGCACACACCTAGATGGCACAGCCCACTGCATACCCAGGCTGTATGGTACAGCCTTATAATCTCACAGGACCTATGTCATATGTGTGGTCTGAAAGTGACCAAAACATCATTATTCGGCCACCAAAACAGCCATATTTAAATACATGGGTGTGGTTATGTTGCAATAAAACTATTTACAAAACCAGGCAGAAGGCAGAGTTGGTCCCCAGCTGTAGATTGCTGACCCCTGCTCCAAAACTGTAGAGCCAGGTTTGGTCCAGCAGCAGCAACACCTGGGAACACAACTCCTGCCA
>NW_007795636.1:0-1457 GCF_000696425.1 Galeopterus variegatus | reverse complement strand
CTTGGTACTAAATGACTCAGACTCCTTGATCACAGCTAATCCAGCAGGAGTTTACCCTTTGACTTGCAAGAGACCAATTAGATTCTTTCTCCCAGGAATTTAGATCTGAGGCACAGTTACTCTGGTCATTCTTTTTAGGGCACTTAAACAAGTTGGGGCTGACACAACTCATAAGAAAGCAGATCAGAGAAAGCTGATGGAGAGAACAGGAGAATAAAGCAAAGACATTTAGAAAAAAGCAGGAAAAAAATGAGCATGTGGCCTTGGAGAGTTGTTACTTTGGTTCTAGCTGGGTTTTGAATCCTAGTTTACTCCCTCTTCTTGGAGTTCATTGAGATTTTTCTGCAATTTCCAACGAATCTCCCTCTCCCCACAATTAACTGAGTAGGTATGACTGTGTTTTTCTTTCATGCAGCCAGATAATTCCTGACTAAGAAAATCCTCTTAGGTATGGCCAAGACGTGAGCCATGTTTGAAGGGAGGCCACATTCACGGTGCTCAACAGCATCTTTACTTACAGCCATTTCATTTTGTCACATTTATGCATGGAGAATTATTCCCAGAGAAGTGAGAGGAAGCTAGAAGGCTGCAGGTGTGGGAAGGAGGGATTATTCCTCCTCCCTCCCCTACCACACTTGAAGCTCTGTCTAATACTTTATCTGTTCTTTTAAAGACAAATGTTCTAATAATAAAGCATGCCTCTTAAATTTTATTATTTTAGGTATTTTTCCAAATATTTTTCCATCTCTCTTTTGTTTACCTTGCTTCAATTCAAAAACTTTAATGAAAAAGTCTTATAAAAATTCTCATGAAACAACAGTTTAATAAACTAACTGTTTATAGAATTTTTTTAGGCTGCACTTGACTGTGTGTATAATAAATCCTTATTAACAAAAATACAGGAGGATAAAATCAAGGATGGAGTAGTGTATTTTCAGCTCTTTGTCTTTTCTGTGCCTAACATCCAGGATTGCCACAACATCTTGAACTTGATCTCTCATCACCTACTGAATGTTTTTCTCAATTCCACAAATATGTTTTCTCAGAAACAAATGAAATAATAATTCTTTGTCAGATTTAACGTTTTACCAGGTTCATAGATATTTAGTAATTAATTATATGTATTTCTATAATATTGGGAGTGTGATCTTTGTTTAGTTACATACATTATTATAGCTATTTAGATAATTATGGTAAAGTACTAGACCGAATGAAATAAGACAGGAGTAATCTAACAGCTGCACAAAAATCCATTATGCTGTAGCGTATAAGGTATTTTATTTTCACTTTAATACATCATCATTTTAGCAACATGGTGAATTTGCTGTTCAGGAAAAGACTAAACCAGGTTTTAAAAATTATTTCCAGATATCATTTAATGGAAGAATGTGCTATTGAGAGTGCCGATATTTAGGTGTGTGGGAATTTGGAAATAGAAATGCTAGAGAGCCCAACAT
>NW_007795635.1:0-1457 GCF_000696425.1 Galeopterus variegatus | reverse complement strand
TGATCACCTCACACCCTAGTCTCAACCAGACTCACTCAGCTACTAACACTCAGGACTCTACCAGCATAGCCGTGGCTAGTACTTCAGTCTGTGGTTTCTCCTTCAGGGCGTGCCCTTTAACTCATCCCGTACAAGCCAAGTCCTTCAGGAAGACTTAAACGTCTGCACAGAGAGCATTAGGACTTCTACTCCTATTTTACTCCATTAGTGTAGGACTCTGATTCTCTGTGTCCTGCTGTTGAGCTGTGCAGGGTCCCCTGTTGGGCCAAGAACTAGTACAAGTCCTTTCTTGGTTCTCCAGGGCAAATGATGAGCATTAAAGACGTTTTATTTTCATATGACTAAGAGGTTCACACTAGTGACCTCCTGAGAAGGTAAAGCATTACTGAAATTTCGTATTCATAAGCTCACATCAGCACATTCCGAGAGTTCACTGGGGACTTGTCGTCCAGGGTCTGCTAAGCCGTCTGGCATCTGTGCAGTCCTTGGCCACACTGCACAGCAACTCCTGGACATGCTTCCACAGAGTCAGGACTCCCATGGCTTTCAAAAAGGACAGTCTATTATCAGTATGTCCTCAGACATCAGTGTTGTCTTGAGCCAGTCAGGGTTTTCGATAGCTGTCATCCTTTCCTTTAAGTTATCAATTACTGTTGGTTTGGCTTCAAAAATATCAACTGCGTTTGTCATGAAACCTGTAGTGTTTTCTGATACCTATGTGCAGATCTACTTCGAGTCTGTAGTTTTTCCATTTGCTTGATTCAAAGACCTGTATTTTTACCATTCAAATGGTAATTATCCACCCTTCATGAAAAAAGACATATTCATGACCCCCCACATACACAGACACAGACACACAGACACATAGTTTCCCTGTACAGAGACCCTGGACTGTAATCACTGAGTTCTTTTTTACCATTAGAAACCGGAAACAGAGAGGTGATAAGTCAAAGTCACAGATTCTGGGCCTTTCCATGAGCACACAGGATTCATGGATATTAACAGTTTAATATCAGAGATTTAACATCTGGGAAATTATGTATTTCTTTTTTCTTTTTTTCCTTTTTGTCTTTTTTCGTGTCTGGCAATGGACCGCAACCCTCAGTGTCTCACCCGTACCGGACCGGGACCGGCAACAGGATCACAACCCTCGGTGCTGCGCCTGCACCTTGCTCAGCCAGTGAGCGGGAACTGGTCTGTATGTGGGATCTGAACCCTCAGCAGGAGCGCCGCTGCGCTCCCAAGCGGCGCACTGTAGCAGTGCGCCACCGGGCTGGCCGAAATTATGTATTTCTTAATGGCATCAAATTTTCCCATGAGGCCAATCAAATTGTGGTACACATTTTAGAGTTCTCCTGTGATCAAAAAAAAAAAAAAACCAAAGTCCCCTAATGGTGTAATGTTTTCTTTTATAGAAATACTGAAAGTTGTTCCTACTTTTGTGAGACAGTTCACAG
>NW_007795634.1:0-1457 GCF_000696425.1 Galeopterus variegatus | reverse complement strand
TTGTCTGGGAGGAGGTTGGGCAACTATTCTGAGCACTCAGTATTCTGTAAAGGCTTTGAAGATTTTTTTTGTTTCGTTTCATATAAGATGTTTTCATTGGAACGGAACGCACCAGCCTGAGAGAAAGGGAGGAGGTAGGGGGACAGGGTGAGTTATACCAGATGTTCTTATAAGAACATACTGGCCTTGAGGGCAAGGGAGAGGGTAGGGTGATAGGGTTCTTATAGGAACATACTGGCCTTGAGGGAAAGGGAGAGGGTAGGGTGATAGGTTGAGGGAATAGCAGGTG
The DNA here is from genome assembly GCF_000696425.1 of Galeopterus variegatus. NCBI lineage: Eukaryota > Metazoa > Chordata > Mammalia > Dermoptera > Cynocephalidae > Galeopterus > Galeopterus variegatus. The sequence goes on along the minus strand of NW_007795634.1, from coordinate 1,168 downwards.
TTCTTACGTTAAGCTGACTGTGAGGCCTAATAAAGTTGTATACCATCACTTATTTTATTAAAAAAAGGAAAATAAGTTGTATGATCATATTTGCTTATATATGCCTAAAGCAACTTTTTTTTTTTTTTTTCCTTTCTTGTTTTTGGAGGGTGGACAGTATGGAGATCTGCACACTTGACCTTGGCATTATCAATACTATGCGCTAACCAACTGAGCTAACTGGCTAGCCCTAAAGTAACTTTGGAAGGGTACAAAAAGAAACCAAAAAAAAGTGGTTACATGAGTTATTAGGAACAGGGATGGGAAGGAGACTTTGAACTCTTTATTTTTAGTGAGTTGTTTTTTGTTGTATTGGCTTTTAAAAGCTTTCTTGATCCATGTGAATATATTTAAAATGAATTTAAAATTTATTTAAAAAGTAAAATTTATTTAAAAATTCATTTAAAAATAAAATTTATAATTTGAAAATACAGCATAATAATGGTTATTTTCTCAGGAAAATCCTAGATTTAGGTAAAAGGTCCTCTGACTATGCCAATGAAGTAATGGACTAAAAGCTACAAGAAGTGTGTTTTAAAGACTATCTTCTTCCTATCCCTGCCCCCAAATGGCAGAGAGCTTACTTTATTTTAACGTTTTTCTCTTTTTCTCCCTTTTTTTTAAAAGGCTGGTGGTGTAGCTGGTATCTCTGTTGACTTGATATTATTTCCTCTGGATACCATTAAAACCAGGCTGCAGAGTCCCCAAGGATTTAAAAAGGCTGGCGGTTTTTATGGAATATATGCTGGTGTTCCTTCTGCTGCTATTGGATCCTTTCCTAATGGTAAAAATTATATTGATATTCTCACTGCTCTAAAGCCAAAATAATGGGATTTATTTTCAGAATGGCATGAGGTCTTAACCCACATAGAATTCCTTGTGTGTTGTAGCTTATTTTCTGAATTTTTCTATTTGTTTATCCATTATTTTTGAATCAGTTACTGCTGTAGATTCCATTCCAGTATATTTGTAATAGAAAAAAATTAACAATCTTTCAAAAATGGTTTTCGTTGTTGTTAAAATCCCCAGTTAGAATATTTTAACATTGATTGTGATTTCTTAAAGCCATGGGTCTCAGCCTTAACTGTGTATTGGAATCTCCTGGGAAGCTTTAAATACTGATGCCTAT
>NW_007795633.1:0-1457 GCF_000696425.1 Galeopterus variegatus | reverse complement strand
CATAAAAACTTAATGTGAGTACAAGCGGTCCAAACAACGATAAATACAAAAGTTGTGAACAGGAATTGTAAGTAGCTCCATAGAACTTGCTGACCCCTTTGAGAGGAAAATATGTTTTGAACACGTGCTACCAGTATACAGAAGGTGGTTAAGTTTTATTACAGTCTCAAGAAATAGTTTTTGTGTGATTTAGCTGTAACATCTCAAAGTCAGCATAAGATCGATGCATTTAGTGCAAACCACATGTGACAAATGTTTTAAGTAAAATTTATGTAAAATTCTGCTGAAGCACTGAATCATTTTTTTATCCTTTTATAACAATGTCAATATGTATTCCTTTTTTCTCACTGTCATTCCCTCTTTCTTCTTTATCGCCTATTTAATTCCTTTTCACTTACCTCTGGCTTTCCCTTTGTCGGACCCTGGCCTCATTATAAAGTCACTCTCCTATAACTTGTAAGGTCATTTAATCCTTTAAATGTGGTCAATGGCTAAATGTGGTCTTTAAGCCACAGAGCACCAACAGCATTCAGCCTCAGTATCTTTTGGGCCAGCACTCTCCAACAGAACTTGTGTGGTGACGAAAATGTTCTCTCTGTACAACGTGGTAGCAACTAGTCACATTGCGGCTATTGCGCACTTGAAATATGGCTAATAGAACTGATTTAAATTTTAATTAGTTTTAATTAATTAAAATTTAAATTTAAATGGCCACATGTGGCTAATAACTACTCCATAGGATGGTGTGGCTTCAGAAAAAGGAATCTGTTTAAGAAATCAAAGTTAAGAGTGATGACGAGATGACTAAGTTATTTTTCTTGGTACTTAAGAAATATACAAGATAAGACAGAACATTCATCAGTTTAATGTATGATCTACCTGGGAATTTCCTAAAAATGTGATAAAGTTAATCCTGAATTTATGTAGCTTAATTTTTAATAAAATGTTCAGAGGTATATATGTGAATCTTTATCCTTATACCATCTCTGGGAGAAACCAAGGAATAGGTTTATTCACCCCGTTTTTGAGGTGGGGAAAATGATAATCAAACTGATATTGAAAGACAGGCTCGATTCAACTGCACTCCCGCCCACTCCAACAACAGAAAGTAAAAGTGTTAATATCATTAGCAGAACTCTCTATTGGAGCATCATCTACACATTTTTATAATTTCTCTTTTTTTTTTCATCTACACGTTTTTATAATTTCTCTTTTTTTTTAAAAACACTGACAACTCATTTTACTTTCTGTTTTAATTGACACTATTTGACATGACTTAAATATCCTTAATTTGTGTTAGAGGCAGCTTGTAAAAAAGGAGCAATAATGTGTCCTCAGGAACCTCTTAACTGCTAAGTTTTACTTTTCTAGTATTAGGGAATTTCTCATAATCCCATCAGTGTTTTTGCAACTTTAACCTGTCAGCACACTAGTATTTTTCTATTCATTTTGTATTC
>NW_007795632.1:0-1457 GCF_000696425.1 Galeopterus variegatus | reverse complement strand
AAGTCGTGCACATTTCCTCTGGTGCGCCCGGGATCTCTGCTTGCGGGAAGGAAGCGGGAAAGCGCCTCGGGGATACCCCGCGCCCCCCTGGGTGGTTCCCCCTTTCCTAAACTCAGGAGGCGGCATCAGGGATGGTGCTCAGTTGGAGAAGGAGGTAGGCAGGAAACAAGGCTTGGAGCCGACCTTCCGGCTGGAATGCAAAGACAAGGGTCTTAACCTCAAAAAGTAATAATAATCCGAGAGCCAGACTTTTTTTTTTTTTTTATTTACAAGTGTTCTCCAGGCTGTCGCCAGAAGGGGTGTCTGCGCGGAGGCCCTTCGAACCTTCCTGCGAGGCCGGGCAGCCACCGGACTCCAGCGTGCTTTGGCCCGGCAGGCACGGAAAGGTACAAGCCAGGCGAGGCCATGCAAAAGTGAGGTGGAGGGAATGCGCCGGATGAGCTTTTCGATTAAAAATCCATTTTTGCTTAATTCCGAGATAAATTTTAACGATGAGATTAGACTGAGCCAAATGCCCCATTTGGCCATTATATCCGGATTAAAAGAAATAAATTACTGTCCTGACAAAAGATGCGAACCACAGCAGAAGGGATAGGGAGAATAAAAAGCAGACCAAATTGAGAAAACAGTCGGGACAGAGCACAGTAAGTAATGTTACCTAAAAAATAAAAATGATGACAGCGACAACCTACTGTTTCCACCCCCACCAAACACACTAATTTTACTTAAACTTAATGACAGTCGGTCCCTACACTGCCCATGAATTGTCCATGATCGCTGTGGTAAGCATAGACCAGCACCTAATTTAAGTAGAATTGTGTGCGTTGTTAATTTAGTCAGCCTGTTTGTGGAATAAATCCAAAATAGCACCGTTAAATCAAGATATTTTCAGATGAGAACAACTGGATTCCTATTAGTTTTAGATTCATAAAAAGTTGAATTTTATCATAGTACAGCCTAAAATTCTTCATGAAAACATACCTCACTATGAGCTCCCAAGGGAGAGGCAGAATTTGAGATTTTCTAATATTAGGCCTCCCTTCCTGGGGTTCTCAAAAAACTTGGTCTCTAGGCCTTCGTTTTTATAGAGATAGAATGGTTAATACAAAGAAAAAGAATTAAAATTATTCAGAGGAATACTTTTAAAATGACTAATAAATGACCAGGTTTTTGCAGTATATTACTAAGTAACTAACATCGATGAAGGCAGAAGAAAGACCTGCATTTAATACAAAAATAGTCTAAAAAGAAAAAGTGACTTTCAAAAATGGAAGCAGGAAGCTTATGTTATCATAGTTGCAGGCATATCATAGATGCATTATGCAAAGGTTACACAGCGTAAACTACATGCACTCAAAATCCACTGAGCAGGCTATCCATTTGAAGAACTGATTTGGGGGGTTCCATTCATTTGTTGAAGGGAAGAAAGTTGTGAAAGGTTTGGGTTTACTAGTTGG
>NW_007795631.1:0-1457 GCF_000696425.1 Galeopterus variegatus | reverse complement strand
GCCACTTTGGAAAACAATTTGGCAGCTCCTCAAGATATTAAACATACAGCTATCACATGACTGAGCAATTCCAGTCGTAGGTATATGCCCAAGAGAACTGAAAACATACGTCCACACAAACACTTGTACATGAGAGTTCAAGTAAAGTACAAATAATGAATGTAAAATGAATGTACAAATAAAAGCAACATTATTCCTAATAGTCAAAAAGTGGAAACAAAAATACACATCAACTGATGCATGGATAAAAAAATTTGATATATCTGCATAATCAGGTACTATTTGGCAATAAAAAGTAATGCATGCTACAACACAGATGAACCTTGAAAATATTATTCTAAGAAGCTGGTCACAAAAGGGCACATAGAGTATGATTGATTCCATTTATATGAAATGTCCAGAATAGGCCAATACATGGAAGACAGGAAGTAGATCAGTGGTTGCCAGAGGCTGGGAGGGGGGAAAACAGGGAATAAGTGCTAACGGGGATTTCTTTTTGGGGTGACGAAAATGTTCTGGAATCAGTTAGTGGTGATGGCTGCACAACTGTGTGTGTGCGTATTTATGTATACACTAAAATCATTCAGATGAATTGTAAATGGGAGAACTTTAAATTATATCTTAATAAAACTATTTTAAAAAGCTGTATTGTCTACTTTCCATGGATTTAGTCATAATTCATCATTACAGGATGCATTTTTTTATTCACGTTCCAATAAACAAACATTTTGTAACTGTCCTTCAGATGAAAAAAACCCTTGTGAGCTCCTTGGATAGGTACATATGAAATCATTGATAAAGTTCCTGCACGTAAGGTCAAGTTGCCACATACCTCTAAGCAGGTGGATTTTAAACAGTGTACAAATGATTCAGCCATAGAATAAACAGTAAGTGTTGGAAGAGGAAATACTTGTCCTTTCCACTGAATGCAGCAGGCGGGTCCGTCAGAGCGAGAACCTACAGGGTGCTCACTGTCACAGGTTAAGAAGACATAAAATAACCATCTCTTAAAAATGTGCCTGAGCGGAAGGCTGGATGAAGAACCAACCATCCGTTTCCATGGTTCACGAATTACTAAGAGCGGACTCAAGTCCATATATGAGCAGGTGCAGTGAGCACTCAGAGCACCCGTCCTACCTCCCACCTGCTTGTCTTGTATGTCACAGGGCTGGTACCCTCTCTGTCACTAGTTCTCAACGTTTCCAGCAAAGTGCTCCTGGTCCTGCAAGGTGCCTGGGAATTCTCCTCCCAGTTCCTGTCCTACTCTTGCAGGCCCTAAGGAAAAGAGAATTCTCAACATGATTTCAACTGTATGAACGTTTTCTTTTCTTCTTCTTTTTTTAAGTCATGTGTTTTAAATGATACAAAGTTCAGGACACTTTTTTTTTCACGACCAGTAAAGAAACACTGGATGGGACACTTACATATCAGTCCTCATCACTGCGGGCTCCCCGGCC
>NW_007795630.1:0-1457 GCF_000696425.1 Galeopterus variegatus | reverse complement strand
TGTTTTCTTTTTGGATTTTTATAGTTTCAGGTACAGTTGAGCATCCCAAATCCAAAAATTCTAAATCTGAAAATGCTCCAAAATTCGAAACTTTTTGAAAATCAGCATGTTGCTCAAAGGCAATACTCATTATATAATGCAAATAATCCAAAAATATGAGAAAACCTGACATTCAAAACACTTCTGGTCCAAAGCATTTCAGATAAGGGACACTCAACCTGTACTACATTTAGGTCTTTAATCTGAGTTAATTTTGATATGGTGTAAGGTAAGTATCCAACGTCATTCTTTTGCATGTGGATGTTCAGTCATCCCAACACCATTTGAGAAAGAGACGATCCTTTTCCTTCTGTGTGTTCTTGACACCCTTATTAAAGATCAGTTGACTGTGTGTGTGAGTTTATTTCAAGGTTTGCTATTCTGTCCCATTAGTCTGTCTATCTTTCCATTTGATTCTTCTTTAATTTATTTTATAAATGTTTTATACTTTTTTGTGTACATGTCTTTCACCTCCTTGGTTAAGTTTATTCCTAAGTATTTTATTCTTTTTAAGCTACTGTACGTGAGATTGGTTTTTTAAGTTTTATCTTCAAATTTTGCATTGTTAGTGCCTAGAAATACAGTGATTTCTTTGTGTTGGTTTTGTATCCTGCAACTTTGCTAAATTAATTTATTAGTTCTAATTTTTTATGTGTAATCTTTAGGGTTTTCTACCTACAAGATCATGTCTTCTTCAAAGTTAATTTTACTTATCTCTACTTCTTTCTTTCCAATTTGAATGTTTTTATTTCTTTTTCTTGCCTGATTGCTCTGACTAATACTTTCAGTACTATGTTAAATATGATTGGCAAGACTGGGTATCCTTGTGTTACTCCTCTCCTTAAAGGAAAATCTTTTGGCTTTTCCCTGCTCAGAATGATATTGGTGGTGGGTTTGTCACATATGGCTTTTATTGTTTTGAGGTAATGTCTTTCTATACCTAATTTGCTGAGTCTTTATCATGAAGGAACAATGAATTTTGTGCTTTATCATGAAGGAACAATGAATTTTGTGGAATGCTTTTTCTGCATCTATTGAGATAATCACATGGTTTTTGTCCTTGATTTTGTTGATGTAGTATATCACATTTATTGACTTGTATATGTTTAGCCATCCTTACATCCCTGGGATGAATCCCACTTGATCATGGTGTATAATTTTTTTGATGTGTTGCTGTATTTTGATTGCTAATATTTTGTTGAGAATTTTTGCATCTATTTTCATCAAAGATACTGGCCTCTTTTGTTGTATCTTTGTTTGGTTTTGGTATCAGGGTGATGCTGGCCTCATACAACAAGTTTGAGAGAATGGCATCTGTTTTAATTTTTTGGAATAGTTTGTTGAGAATTGCTAGTACGTCTTCTTTAAAGGTTTAGTAGAATTCAGCTATAAAGCCATCCAGTCCTGGGTTTTTCTTT
>NW_007795629.1:0-1457 GCF_000696425.1 Galeopterus variegatus | reverse complement strand
CCCTCCTCAGCACCCCACCCTCTCAGACTTCCCCATCCTATCTTCTCACTTCTTTTGCCCAAGACCAAGAAAAGTACACCAAAATGGCCTAGCACTCAAGACCAGCTTAGACTTTACACAGGGGAAGTTGTGTTCGTGGCGTTCTGGGTTGAACGCTAGTTGTTTTCTCTGGGACACATTGTTCTGGGTGCCCCTGGAATTCTGTAGTGCCGTCAGTAATGGACTGACAGGACGCCCGCGGCCCACCTGGCTTTCAGGAGCTGGCTTAGGGACGTAGTCAATGTGAAAAACGTCGTTCCCAGGGAAGAACACATTTCCCTTTTATACAGCCCCCTTATGAGTAAGCTTTTGGAATGTAACCCATCTATCACCTGAACACTGTGAGAATGTTAACTGATTATTTTATTACTAAAATGAGAACTAACTTCATTCTGGATTATAGTTTCTTTGTCTGGTGTAAGGATTTTTGTAAAAACTTTTGAGGCCGAGCCCCTGAAACAGTAATTTTTTATTACTTGAATATTGTAAATGTTCTGAAATTTTGGTTACCTAAAAGGCAAGTTCTGAGAAGGAAATACTTAATGATCACCTACAGTTAAATCCCAAGGTATATTTTTTGAGATAAAGTTTTCTCTCTGAATGAGTGTTTTTAATATTGTAAAACCTGATCTCTGTGTGTGTTTTAATTAGAGTTGTTGATGAATATTGATAATAAAATTTTTTGTATTACCAGGTACACCTATGACAAAAACTATGGGAATGCTCTGGAAATATATTTAACATTAAGACATAAAGATGTTTTCGAGTTGATCCACAAGCATAATCTTTTCAGTTCTATCAAGGATAAAATTGTTTTGTTAATGGATTTTGATTCAGAGGTAATGTGCTTTTTATTTTAATACTGATCAATTATTTTTACTATTCCAGATTTTTAATAATGAATCGTGTAGCTTGGCTGTCTGCTCTTCATGCTTGGAGCACTCTGACCCTCATTAGGTGGTGTTAGTTATTTTAGTAGTTGGTGTTCAGGAATACTTTCCTCGATGTGGTTATTCTGTAAATGCAATTGTAATTTGATGTGGAACTTATAAAGTTGTGTGTGTGTGTATAAAGTAATTTTTTAGTAAAACAATTTATATAATTCATAGAAACAAACTAGTCACATGCTTTGACTCATTTAACCCTCTTTATCTATAGCCCAGAATTAAAGTTTTAAGTGACTTCTGTTTTGATCCACTATTACAGTTTTATTCCTTGGCTTTCATGGATCCAGCGTGTGGGGTTTCCATTGGTCCCAGCCAGTGCTCAGGTCCAGGACATGTGGGAGGTGTTATTTTATCACAGGACAAATTTGAATAGTGAGCTGGTTGACTACCAAAGGGACCCAGCTTCCACAGCCCGCAGTGGCTTTTGTAAAGTGTTACAAAGTGTGTGTGTGTGTGTGTGTGTGTGTGTGT
>NW_007795628.1:0-1457 GCF_000696425.1 Galeopterus variegatus | reverse complement strand
GGGGGCAAGGTGTGTCTTGCTGTAACAGCTTCTAAGATGGCTTCACTGTTGCTAAGTTAAAGCAAACCCGTTTACAAAAGCAGATAGCGCAGGTTAGAAGTTTTCAGTAACAGTTTTATTGAGATATAATTTACATACTATACAATTTACCCATCTAAATTAAAGTGTACAATTAAATGGTTTTTCACATATTTACAGAGTTGTACAGACATTATCACAATCAATTTTAGAATATTTTCATCACTCCAAAAAGAAGTGATAACCCCCATCACCTGTACCCATAGGCAACCACAAATCTATTTTCTGTCTCTATAGATTTATCTTTTCTAGACGTTTCATACAAATAGGATCATAATATTTTGTCCTTCCTGACTGACTTCTTTTACTTAACATGCATAATGTTTGCAAGGTTCATTCATGTTGGAGCATGCATCAGTAATTTTTATGTGCATTTTATTTTTGGCAAATAATATTGTATGGATATGCCACATTTTGTTTATTCACTCATCAACTGATGAACACTTGAGTTCTTTCCACATTTGGGGGCTATTTCAGCTTTAAATATGCTGCTATAAACATTTATGTATAAGTTTCATGTGGACATATGTTTTCATTTCTCTGGGGTATAGACCTAGAACTGAAATTACAGGATCATATGGTAACTCTGTGTTTAACTTTTTGAGGAACCAGCAGACTGTTTTCCAACATGGCTGCACAATTTCACATTTGCACCAGCAATCAATGTATGAGGGTCTCAATTTCTCCACATCCTCACCAATACTTGTTTTAAATCTGGCTTTTTTTTATTACAGCCATCTTTGTGTGTATAAAGTGGTGTTCCATTGTGATTTTGATTTGTATTTCCATAATGGCTAACAGCATCAAGCATCTTTTCATGTGCTATTCACCATTTGTATACCTTCTTTAGAGAAATGTCTATTCAAGTCCTCTGCCCATTTTTTAAATTGAGTTGTCTTTTTTATTCTGGAGTTGTATGCATTCTTTATGTATTATAGATGTAATTCCCTTATTAGATATATGATGTGCAAAATTTCCTCCCACACTGTAAGTAGTCTTTTCAGTTTCTTGATAGTGTCCTTTAGCGCACAAAAGTTTTTAATTTTGATGCAATCCAATTGACCTATTTTTTTCTTTTTTAGAAATTAACATTTTTAATTGACACATAATGATTGTACATATTTATAGGGTGCAATGTGATATTTCAATACATCTATGCAATAGGTAATAATAAAATTAGGGTAAGAAGCATATCTGTCACCTCAGACATCTATCATTTCTTTGTAGTGAGAATATCCAAAATCCTCCCTGCTAGCTATTTTGAAATATACAATATATATTGTTGTTAACTATAGTCACTCTACTGTGCAAAAAAACATTAGAACTTATACCTTCCATCTAACATTAACTTTGCACCCATTGACCAAGATCTCCCTAAC